>NC_000082.6:45221574-45486574 GCF_000001635.26 Mus musculus | reverse complement strand
ACATTTTCAAAAATGGGTTATTTGGTTTGCTGATGCCTAGTTTCCTGAGTTATTTATATATTTTGAGTATCAGCTCTCTGTTGGATGTGGGGTTGGTCAGGGTCTTTTCTCATCCTATAGGCTGCCGTTTTGTCCTTTTGTCACTGTCCTTTGCCTTACAGAAGCTTTTCAGTTTTATGAGGTTCCACTTACTGATTCTTATTCTTAGTGCCTGAGATATTGGTGTTATGTTCGGGAATTGGTCTTCTGTGCCAGTGCATTCAAGAGTATTCTTCACTTTCTCTTCTATCATGTTTAGTGCATTGGGTTTTAGGTTCAGATCTTTGATCCACATGGACTTGAGTTTTGTGCAGAATGATAGACATACATATATATGCATTCTTGGACATATAGAAGTAGGACAAGTTAGACCAGCACAATTTGCTGAAGATGCTTTCTTTTTCCCATTGTATAGTTTTGGCAGTTTTTACTGTGTTAATCCTAGAGATTCATGGGCAGGGGAATTCTTTCCATCTTCATATGACCTCTTTAATTTTTTTCTTCAAAAATTTGAAGTTCTTCCATATAGGCCCTTTGTTTGCTTGGTTAGAGTTACACCAAGATATTATATATTATTTGCGGCTATTGTTGAGGGTGTTGCTTCCCTAATTTATTTCTCAGCCTGTTAGTCACTTTTATATAGGAAGATTAGTGAATTTTTTTATAGGAGTCACCTATGTATGCTATCAGATCATCTGTGAATAGAGATATGTAGACATCTTCCTTTGCAATTTTTATCCCCTCGATCTCCTTCAGTTGTCTTATTGCTCTAGCTAGAACTGCAATCACTGAATTGAACAGATATGAGAGAGTGGACAGCCTTGAATTGTCCTCAATTTTAGTGGATTTGCTTTAAGTTCCTCTCTAACTTAAATGTAATTTGATGTTGGCTATCAGCTTGCTATATATTGGCTTTATTGTGTTCAGGAATGCAGCTTATATCCCTGATCTCTACAAGACTTTTATCATGAAAGGTTGTTGGGTTTTGTCAAAGCCATTTTTAGAATCAAATGAGATTATTGGGTGGTTTTTTTTCCCCTTCAGTTTGTTCACATGGTGAATTCTATTGATTTTTGTATGTTGAACAACCTCTGCATCTCTGAAATAAATCCTACTTGTTCATGGTGGTTCATCATTTTGATTCAAGGATTTAGTTTGAGATTAGTTCATTGAGTATTTTTACATTCACGTTCATGAGGAAATTGATATGAAATTCTCTTCCTTGTTTGAGTCTTTGTGTAGTTTAGGTATCAGAGTGACTGTAGCCTCATAAAATAAACTTGGCAATGGTTCTTCTGTGTTAGTTTTGTGGAATAATTTGCACACTATTGATATTAATTTTTAAAAAGTTTGATATTTTTCTGTGCTAATACCTTCTGGCCATGAGCTTACTGTTGTTGAAAATTTTTCATGAGTACTTCTATTTTTTTTTCAATTTTTTTATTAGATATTTTCTTCATTTACATTTCAAATGCTATCCCGAAAGTCCTTTATACCCTCCACCACTCTGCTCCCCTACCCACCCACTCCTACTTCTTGGCCCTGGCATTCACCTATACTGGGGCATATAAAGTTTGAAAGACCAAGGGGCGTCTCTTCCCAATGATGGCCAACTAGGCCATCTTCTGCTACATATGCAGCTAGAGCTATGAGCTCTGGGGGTACTGGTTAGTTCATATTGTTTTTCCACCTATAGAGTTGCAGACCCCTTCAGCTCCTTGGGTACTTTCTCTAACTCCTCCATTGGGGACCCTGTGTTCCATCCCTAGATGACTGTGAGCATCCACTTCTGTGTTTGCCAGGCACTAACATAGCTTCACACAAGACAGCTATATCAGGGTCCTTTCAGCAAAATCTTGCTGGCATATGCAATAGGTCTGCGTGTGGTGGCTGATTATGGGATGGATCCTTGGGTGGGGTAGTGTCTGAATGGTCCATCCTTTCGACTCAGCTCCAAACTTTGTCTCTGTAACTCCTTCCATGGGTGTTTGGTTCCCAATTCTAAGAAGGGGCAAAGTGGTGACACTTTGGTCTTCGTTCTTCTTGATTTTCTTGTGTTTTGGAAATTGTATCTTGGGTTTTCTAGGTTTCTGGGCTAATATCCACTTATCAGTGAGTACATATCAAGTGACTTCTTTTGTGATTGGGTTACCTCACTCAGGATGCTATCCTCCAGATACATCCATTTGTCCAAGAATTTTATAAATCCATTGTTTTTAAGAGCTGAGTAATACTCCATTGTGTAAATGTACCATATTTTCTGTATCCATTCCTCTGTTGAAGAACATCTGGGTTCTTTCCAACATCTGGTTATTATAAGTAAGGCTGCTATGAGCATAGTGGAGAATGTGTCCTTATCACCATCTGGAACATCTTCTGGGTATATGACCAAGAGAGGTATTGCTGGATCCTCCAGTAGTAATAGGTCCAATTTTCTGAGGAACCACCAGACTGATTTCCAGAGTGGTTGTAAAAGCTTGCAATTCCAACAGCAATGGAGGAGTGTTTCTCTTTCTCCACATCCTCACCAGCATCTGCTGTTACATGAATTTTGGATCTTAGCCATTCTAACTGGAGTGAGGTGGAATCTCAGGGTTGTTTTGATTTGCATTTCCCTGATGATTAAGGATGTTGAACATTTTTTTCAGGTGTTTCTCAGGTATTCGATATTATTCAAATGAGAATTCTTTGTTTAGCTCTGAGCCCCATTTTTAAAGGGGTTATTTGATTTTCTGGAGTCCATTTTCTTGAGTTCTTTATATATGTTGGATATTAGTCCCCTATCTGATTTAGGATTGGTAAAGATCCTTTCCCAAACTGTTGGTGGCCTTTTTGTCTTCTTGACAGTGTCTTTTGCCTTGCAGAAGCTTTGCAATTTTATGAGGTCCTCTCTTTCCAGTGTTGGCCGACTAGGGCATCTTTTGATACATATGCAGCTAGAGACAAGAGCTCCTGGGTACTGGTTAGTTCATAATGTGGTTCCACCTATAGGGTTGCAGATCCCTTTAGCTCCTTGGGTACTTTCTCTAGCTCCTCCATTGGGGGCCGTGTGACCCATCCAATAGCTGACTGTGATCATCCACTTCTGTGTTTGCTAGGCCCCGGCATAGTCTCACAAGAGACAGCTATATTGGGGTCCTTTCAGCAAAATCTTACTAGTGTATGCAATGGTGTCAGCGTTTGGAGGCTGATTATGGGATGGATCCCTGGATATGGCAACCACTAGATGGACCATCCTTTTGTCTCAGCTCCAAACTTTGTCTCTGTAACTTCTTCCATGGGTGATTGGTTCCCAATTCTAAGAAGGGGCAAAGTGTCCATACTTTGGTCTTCATTCTTCTTGAGTTTCATGTGTTTTGCAAATTGTAACTTATATCTTGGGTATTCTAAGTTTCTAAGCTAATATCCACTTATCAGTGAGTACATATCATTTGAGTTCTTTTGTGATTGGGTTACTTCACTCAGGATAATGCCCTCCACGTCCAACCATTTGCATAGGAATTTCATAAATTCATTCTTTTTAATAGCTGAGTAGTACTCCATTGTGTAAATGTACCACATTTTTTTTTCCATTCCTCTGTTGAGGGGCATCTGGGTTCTTTCCAGCTTCTGGCTATTATAAATAAGGCTGCTATGAACATAGAGGAGCATGTTTCTTTCTTACTAGTTGGAACATCTTCTGGATATATGCCCAGGAGAGGTATTGCGGGATCCTCCGGTAGTACCATGTCCAATTTTCTGAGGAACCGCCATAATGATTTCCAGAGTGGTTGTGCAAGCTTGCAATCCCACCAACAATGGGAGGAGTGTTCCTCTTTCTCCACATCCGAGCCAGCATCTGCTTTCACCTGAATTTTTAATCTTAGCCATTCTGAATGGTGTGAGATAGAATTTCAGGGTTGTTTTGATTTGCATTTCCCTGATGATTAAGGATGCTGAACACTTTTTCAGGTGTTTCTTAGCCATTCGGTATTCCTCAGGTGAGAATTCTTTGTTTAGGTCTGAGCCCCATTTTTAAATGGGGTTATTTCATTTTCTGGAGTCCACCTTCTTGAGTTCTTTATATATATTGGATATTAGTCCTCTATCATATTTAGGATAGGTAAAGATCATTTCCCAATGTATTTGTGGCCTTTTTGTCTTATTGACTGTATCTTTTGCCTTACAAAAACTTTACAGTTTCATGAGATCCCATTTGTCAATTCCCGATCTTACAGCACAAGCCATTGCTGTTCTATTCAGGAATTTTTTCCCCAGTGCCCATATCGTTGAGGCTTTCCTCCACTTTCTCCTCTATAAGTTTCAGTGTCTCTGGTTTTATGTGGAGCTCCTTGATCCACTTAGATTTGACCTTAGTACAAGGAGATAGGAATGGATCAATTCGAATTCTTCTACGTGATAACCACCAGTTGTGCCACCACCATTTGTTGAAAATGCTGTCTTTTTTCCACTGGATGGTTTTAGCCCCCTTGTCGAAGATCAAGTGACCATAGGTATGTGGGTTCATTTCTGGGTCTTCAATTCTATTCCATTGGTCTACTTGTCTGTCGCTATACCAGTACCATGCAGTTTTTATCACAATTGCTCTGTAGTACAGCTTTAGGTCAGGCATGGTGATTCCACCAAAGGTTCTTTTATCCTTGAGAAGAGTTTTTGCTATCCTAAGGTTTTTTGTTATTCCAAATGAATTTACAGATTGCTCTTTCTAATTCGTTGAAAAATTGAGTTGGAATTTTGATGGGGATTGCATTGAATCTGTAGATTGCTTTTGGCAAGATAGCCATTTTTACAATGTTGATCCTGCCAATCCATGAGTATGGGAGATATTTCCATCTTCTGAGATCTTCTTTACTTTCTTTCTTCAGAGACTTGAAGTTCTTATCATACAGATCTTTCACTTCCTTAGTTAGAGTCACGCCAAGATATTTTATATTATTTGTGACTATTGAGAAGGGTGTTGTTTCCCTAATTTCTTTCTCAGCCTGTTTATTCTTTGTATAGAGAAAGGCCATTGACTTGTTTGAGTTAATTTTATATCCACCTACTTCACTGAAGCTGTTTATCAGGTTTAGGAGTTCTCTGGTGGAATTTTTAGGGTCACATATATATACACTATAATATCATCTGAAAAAAAGTGACATTTTGACTTCTTCTTTTCCAATTTGTATCCCCTTGATCTCCTTTTGTTGTCGAATTGCTCTGGCTAGGACTTCAAGTACATAGTTGAATAAGTAGAGAGAAAGTGGGCAGCCTTGTCTAGTCCCTGATTTTAGTGGGATTTCTTCCAGCTTCTCACCATTTACTTTGATGTTGGCTACTGGTTTGCTGTAGATTGCTTTTATCATGTTTAGGTATGGGCCTTGAATTCCTGATCTTTCCAAGACTTTTATCATGAATGGGTGTTGGATTTTGTCCAATGCTTTCTCCGCATCTAAGGAGATGATCATGTGGTTTTTGGCTTTGAGTTTGTTTATATGCTGGATTACATTGATGTATTTCTATATATTGAACCATCCCTGCATCCCTGGAATGAAACCTACTTGGTCAGGATGGGTCATTGTTTTAATGTGTTCTTAGATTCGGATAGCGATAATTTTATTGAGTATTTTTGCATCGATATTCATAAGGGAAATTGGTCTGAAGTTCTCTATCTTTGTTGGATCTTTCTGTGGTTTAGGTACCAGAGTAATGTGGCTTCATAGAATGAGTTGGGTAGAGTACCTTCTACTTCTATTTTGTGGATTAGTTTGTGCAGGACTAGAATTAGATCTTCTTTGAAGGTCTGATAGAACTCTGCACTAAACCCGTCTGGTCCTGGGCTTTTTTTGGTTGGGAGACTATTAATGACTGCTTCTATGTCTTTAGGGGATTTGGGACTGTTTAGATCGTTAACTTGATCCTGGTTTAACTTTGGTACATGGTATCTGTCTAGAAATTTGTCCATTTTGTCCAGGTTTTCCAGTTTTGTTGAGTATAGCCTTTTGTAGAAGGATTAGATGGTGTTTTGGATTTCTTCAGGATCTGTTGTTATATTTCCCTTTTAATTTCTGATTTTGTTAATTAGGATGCTGTCCCTGTGCCCTCTAGTGAGTCTGGCTAAAGGTTTATCTATCTTTTTGATTTTCTCAAAGAACCAGCTCCTGGTTTGGTTGATTCTTTGAATAGTTATTCTTGTTTCCACTTTGTTGATTTTACCCCTGAGTGTGATTACTTCCTGTCGTCTACTCCTCTTGGGTGAATTTGCTTCCTTTTTTTCTAGAGCTTTTAGGTGTGTTGTCAAGCTGCTAGTGTGTGCTCTCTCTAGTTTCTTTTGGGAGGCACCCAGAGCTATGAGTTTCCCTCTTAGAAATGCTTTCATAGTGTCCCATAAGTTTGGGTATGTTGTGGCTTCATTTTCATTAAACTCTAAAAAGTCTTTAATTTCTTTCTTTCTCCCTTCCTTGACCAAGGTATCATTGAGAAGAGTGTTGATCAGTTTCCATGTGAATGTTGGATTTCCATTATTATGTTGTTATTGAAGATCAGCCTTTAGTCCATGGTCGTCTGACAGGATGCATGGGACAATATCAATATGTTTGTATCTGTTGAGGCCTATTTTGTGACCAATTATATGATCAGTTTTGGAGAAGGTACCATGAGGTGCTGAGAAGGAATATCCTTTTGTTTTAGGATAAAATGTTCTGTAGATATCTGTTAAGTCCATTTGTTTCATCACTTCTATTAGTTTCACTGTGTCCCATTTTAGTTTCTGTTTCCACGATCTGTCCATTGATGAAAGTGGTTTGTTGAAGTCTCCCACTATTATTGTGTGAGGTACAATATGTGGTTTGAGCTTTACTAAAGTTTCTTTAATTAATGTGGCTGCCCTTGCATTTGGAGCATAGATATTCAGAATCAAGAGTTCCTGTTGGAGAATTTTTCCTTTGATGAGTATGAAGTGCCCCTCCTTGTCTTTTTGATGACTTTGGGTTGGAAGTAGATTTTATTCGATATTAGAATGGCTACTCCAGCTTGTATCTTCATACCATTTGCTTGGAAAATTGTTTTCCAGCCTTTCACTCTGAGGTAGTGTCTGTCTTTTTCCCGGAGATGGGTTTCCTGTAAGCAAGAGAATGTTGGGTCCTGTTTGTGTAGCCAGTCTGTTAGTCTGTCTCTTTACTGGGGAATTGAGTCCATTGATATTAAGAGATATTAAGGAAAAGTAATTTCTGCTTCCTATTATTTTTGTTGTTAGAGTTGATATTCTGTTCTTGTGGCTGTCTTCTTTTTTGTTTGTTGAGGGATTACTTTCTTGCTTTTTCTAGGGTGTGGTCTGTCCTTGTATTGTTTTTGTTGTTGTTGTTGTTGTTGTTGTTTTTGTTTAGCTTTTTGTTTGTTTGTTTGTTTTGTTATTATCCTTTGAAGGGCTGGATTTGTGGAAAGATAATGTGTGAATTTGGTTTTGTCATGGAATACTTTGGTTTCTCCATCTATGGTAACTGAGAGTTTTGCTGGGTATAGTAGCCTGGGCTGGCATTTGTATTCTCTTAGTGTCTATATCACATCTGTCCAGGATCTTCTGGCTTTCATAGTCTCTGGTGAGAAGTCTGGTGCAATTCTAATAGGCCTGCCTTTATATGTTACTTGACCTTTTTCCCTTACTGCTTTTAATATTCTATCTTTATTTAGTGCATTTGTTGTTCTGATTATTATGTGTCAAGAGGAATTTTATTTTCTGGTCCAGTCTATTCGGAGTTCTGTAGGCTTCTTGTATATTCATGGGCATCTCTTTTTTAGTTTTGGGAAGTTTTCTTCTATAATTTTGTTGAAGATATTTGCTGGCCCTTCAAGTTGAAAATCTTCATTCTCATCTACTCCTATTATCCATAGGTTTGGTCTTCTCATTGTGTCCTGGATTTCCTGGATGTTTTGAGTTAGGATCTTTTTGAATTTTGTATTTTCTTTGATTGTTGTGCCCATGTTCTCTATGGAATCTTCTGCACCTGAGATTCTCTCTTCCATTTCTTGTATTCTGTTGCTGATGCTAGCATCTATGGTTCCAGATTTCTTTCCTAGGTTTTCTATCTCCAGCGTTGCCTCACTTTGGGTTTTCTTTATTGTGTCTACTTCCCTTTTTAGGTCTTGGATGATTTTATTCAATTCCTTCACCTGTTTGGTCGTGTTTTCCTGCAATTCTTTAAGGTATTTTTGTGCTTCCTCTTTAAAGTCTTCTCCCTGTTTAGCAGTGTTCTTCTGTATTTCTTAAGTGAGTTATTAAAGTCCTTCTTGATATCCTCTACCATCATCATGAGATATGCTTTTAAATCAGAGACTATCTTTTCGGGTGTGTTGGGGTACCCAGGACTAAGTGGGGTGGGAGTGCTGCATTCTGATGATGGTGAGTGGTCTTGGTTTCTGTTAGTAAGATTCTTACGTTTGCCTTTAGCCATCTGGTAATCTCTGGAGTTATTTGTTGTAGTTGTCTCTGGTTAGATCTTGTTCCTCGGGTGTTTATGTTAGCCTCTATCAACAGACCTGGGAGACTAGATCTCTCCTGAGTTTCAGTGTTCAGAGTATTCTCTGCAAGCAAGCTCTCCTCTTGCAGGGAAGGTGCCCAGATATCTGGTGTTCGAACCTGCCTCCTGGCAGAAGTCGTGATCCACTCACAGAGATCTTAAGATCCCGGGGAGGGTCCTGTGTATACCTTGTGGGTGTCTGCAGACTCCACGCCCAAGGTACCCCAGTGCTGGCGTGGACTGGAAGGGACTTGTGCCCCTGATCAGGCCGGGTTTTCTGCTTTCCTAATTAATGCAGTCTCAGGTCCCACACAATTGGATTGCAGCAACAGCTGTGTTCCACTCACCAGAGGTCTTAAGATCCCATGGCGGGTCCTGTGGATAGCTTGCAGGTGTCAGCAGACTCCGCGACCAAGCTACCCTGGTGCTGGCAGGGACCGGAAGGCCTCAAAATCCACTCTTAGCCCAGGACAGTTTATGGGGTGGAGGACAGAATATGAGGATAGAGAAAGGGAAGTGGTTCAGAATTTAGCCATTAAGAAAAAGGCGGATAAATCTACTCTGTCAATGCTCTTGGGTAGAGAGCACTATGCATCCCCTCAGGAACAAGTTGGTTTAAAAATGGAAGTAGTAGAAGAAGTTTCTAAGATAGCAGTGGCTTCTTGGCAAAGGTTCCCTCCTGGTAATGGCAAGACAACTGTATTAGCAGGAATCAAACAAAAACAAGATGAATCCTATGAAGATTTTATTACTAGATTGGAAGAACCACTAGGCAGGATGCTTCCTCCCTCTGAGGGCTCTGACATATTATTAAAACTACTTGCCTGGAAAAATGCCAATACTCTCTGCCAGGAACTCATTAGACCAATCAGGAAAACAGAGACTGTGCAAGATTACATTAAAGCATGTATAGATGCCTCACCAGCAGTGGTCCAGGGTCTGGTCTATGCTGCAGCAATACAAGGGCAACATTTTAGTGCCTATTTCAGAACTTAAAAGGAGGAAGAAACCAAAAGGTTTCATGCTTTTCTTGCAGCCAGTAGGGACATATGATCTGTGACTGTAAAAAAGAAGAGCAGATGTCAAAAAATAAAAATAAGAAAAACCCACCTCTGGGGTTATGTCCTCAGTATAAGAAAGGAAAGTATTGGAGAGATGAATGTAAATCAAAATTTTATAAGGATGGAATCCCTCTGAAAGATGAGGAGACAAAAATCAGGTTGAGGGGCATGCCCTCTGCCCCGAAATAAAAAAAAGGGGGGGGGAGCAATAAAGGGAGACAGAGGAAGGTAAAAGTAAACTGTTTCCTCGGGACCATCTGAAGCTTGCCCAGAGCAACACCGGGAAGTTCAGGATTAGATCTTGCAATAGACAAAGATTATATATCTCTCTTTATGAAGGAGTATAATTAGTAGATACAGGATTTAAAGGGTCACTATATTCTGGCACCTTTGGTCTTATAATAGGGAGAAGTTCAAATTATAAGAAAAATTTCTGAAGTACTTTCTGGAATAATTGATTCAGACTTACAGGGAGAGGTAAAATTTATGATTAGGCCATTAAAAGAAACAATACAACTACATAAAAACCAACAGGTAACTCAGATAATAATACTCCCTTATATACGACTCCCCAATCCAATATTAAAACATACTAGAGGGGATGAAGGGGTTGGCTCTACAGAGGTGGCAGCTTGGACTCAGGAAATTACTAGACAAAGACCCTTAAAAACTGTAAAAGTAGAGGAAAAAGTATCCAAGGATTATTGGACACAGGAGCCGATAGGTCTTGCATTGCAGGAAAATACTGGCTTTGACCATGGCCTCTAGTTCATACAACCTCTACTCTGGTGGGAATAGGGCTAGCTTCCAATGTAGCTCAAAGTTCAAAAATCCTGACATGGAAATGTGAAGATAAAGTGGGTACTTTTCAACCTTACATTTTTTTCCTCTCTGCCATTCTCCTTATGGGGAAGAGATATCTTAGGGGAAATGAAAATAAAATTAACCACAGATGAAAAATGGAATGGGCAGCATTTTATAGGGGCTGCTTATGAATTATATGCAGATAAAATTTCATGGATCAGTGATGAGCCTGTGTGGCTGAATTAGTGGCCCCTAACTCAGTAAAAGATATAGGCTTTAGAACAATTAGTAGAAGAACAGCTGCAATGAGCACATATTGAAGAATCTAACAGTTCATGGAGTACTCCTGTGTTTGTCATTAAGAAAAAAATCAGGTAAATGGAGGCTCTTACAAGATATTAGGGTTGTTAATAAGACAATGCATGATATGGAAGCTTTACAGCCAGAACTCCCATCCTCAGTAACTGTTCCGGGGATTATTATGTTATAGTTATCGATTTAAAGGATTGCTCTTTTTACTTTAAAATTACAACCAGAAGACACACAAAGATTTGCTTTCAGCATCCCCTCTGTCAATTTTCAAAGGCCACTTCAAAGGTATCAATGGAAGTTTCTCCCCCAAGGTATGAAAAACAGTTTTACTCTTTGTCAGAAATTTGTGGATCAAGCTTTAAGATCCATTAGAACTAAGTATAAAAAGGCTTTTATTTTACATTATATGGATGATATTCTTATAGCAGAAAGAACAAAGGATTTAACTGAATTAATTTTGAAAAATATGATTGCGGTATTAACCTAACATGGACTAATTATTGCCCCTGATAAAACTCAACATAACAGGCCAATAAATTATTTGGGAAAAACAATTCATAATGAATATATCATATCTCAAAAATGGAAACTCAGGATTGATAAATTAAAAACACTTAATGATTTTCAAAAAGTATTGGGAAATATTAATTGGATTAGATCTTATTTAAAAATTAGCACAGGACAGTTGCATCATTTATTTGAAATTCTTTTTTTTTCTTTTTTCTGGTTTTTCAAGACAGGGTTTCTCTGGCTGTCTTGGAACTCACTTTATAGATCAAGATGGTCTTGAACTCAGAAATCCCCCTGCCTCTGCCTCCCAAGTGCTGGGATTAAAGGCGTGCACCACCACGTCCCCGGCTTATTTGAAATTCTTAAAGGAGATCCTGATCCTAAGTCTAAGAGACAGCTTACAAAAGAAGCCTTAAAACAACTAGAATTGATAGAACAAAAGATGCAAGATGAAAGGATAAAACAAATAAATTATGCAAAACCATGGTCTCCTTTATACTTAAAACATCTTACACCCCTACTGCATGTTTATGGCAAGAAGGTATGCTAGAATGGATTTATCTCCCTCATACTCAAGTAAAAATTGTATCTTATTATCCTTTTATGTGTAGTCAATTAATTATTAAAGGGAGAATAAGATCCAGGGAATTATTTGGCAAAGAAATGCATGAAATTGTTATTCCCTACAATTATGAGCAATTAGAGTATTTACTTCCAACTACGGATGATTGTGGAATAGCATTAGCTCATTATATGGGACAAACTAAATATCATGTACCTCAACACCCTATAGTAAAGTTTGTAGAAGAAACAGAAATAATCTTTCCTTCTAAAATAGCATTGGATCCTATTTCTGATACCCTCTTGGTATTTACAGATGGATCATCTAATGGAACCTCAGTTGTTTATATAAAAGATAGACCTGTAATTATTAAAAAGGCAAAAGAAACTTCTGCACAGCAGGTGGAAATTTTTGCAATTATTACTGCCCTTGAACACATACCTGAAGAGTTTAACCTTTATACAGATTCAAAATATGTAGTTCATTTATTTCCTGATATAGAGACAGCTCTTATATCTGGAAATTCCAAAATTATATCACTTTTGCTTCAGTTGCAAAATATAATTCAATCAAGAAAAAGAAAAAAATTTATAGGACATATCAGAGGACATACTGGCCTGCCAGGTCCATTGGATTCAGGAAATGCTATGACAGATTTATTAATGAAGGAACATGTGATTGCTAGTATGGTTGAACAAGCATTGGAAAGTCATGCTTTCCATCATCAGAATGCATTGGCCTTGAGAAGGATGTTCAATTTGACATGAGAAAAGGCTAGACAAATTGTGAATTATTGTAAACATTGTCCTGATGTATATCATTCATTAAAAATGGGAGTTAATCCAAGGGGCCTTAAACCTCAAGTTTTGTGGCAAATGGATGTAACTCATATCCCAGAATTTGGAAAGTTAGCCTGTGTACATGTCATTGTAGATACATATTCTCATGTGGTTATGGCTACTCCTAGAACTGTGGAGGCTGTGAAAGCTGCCATACATCATCTTATTATGTGCTTCTCCACCTTAGGTGTGCCAAAAAGAATTAAAACTGATAATGGTCCAGCTTATACTTCTCAAGCTTTTTCAAAGTTTTGCATTCAATGGGGTATAGAACATGTAACAGGAATTCCATATAACACCCAAGGTCAGGCTATCATAGAAAAGACTCAACAAAATCTTAAGGTACAACTTTAGAGATTAAAATCTAGTGGTCACTACTACTCACCTCATCAATTGTTAAGCCATGCTTTATTTACTATTAATCACCTTAATACAGATGATAAAGGCTTTACCCCTATGCAAAAGCATTGGGCTCCCCTACAACAGACTGTTACTTCTTTAGTAATGTGTAAGAATCTTTTAACAGGCTCCTGGAAAGGGCAGATATGTTAAACACCTCGGGAAGAGGATATGCATGTGTTTTTCCACAGAATGCAGAGACCCTAATCTGGATCCCAGACAGACTTATTCGACCCTTACACCAGAAGAAGTCTTTCGAGAACCCAGAAGAAAAAGAAGGCAAAAGAAGTAATGAAGGAAGCTTCTTCGTTTTCTTCATTACTTCTCTTTTAGGCATTAGTGCTTTAATAGCCATTCTTACTTCAGTTACAGTCTCAACAGTCGCCTTAGTCTCAAATATGAATTCTGCACATTTTGTTGATGACTTAAACAAAAATGTCTGTTTAACACTTGCAAGGCAACAAATTATAGATAAAAAATTAGAAGTAAAACTTGATGCTTTAGAGGATGTAGTTTTGGCATTAGGATAAGAAGTGGAAAACATTAAAGTTCAGTTTTCTACCAAGTGCCATGCCAGATTTCAGTGTATGTGTGTAACACCATTAACTTATAATAAAAGTCCTAATTGAGATTTTACTAAAAATAATTTGTTGGGAATTTGGAAAATCAATAATATCACTCATGATATGGCTCAATTACAAGCCCAAATCTCTGCTATGAGCAAAGCACATGTTGAATCTACTGATATAGAAGATTTGGCTCAGTCAATTAGCTTTAGTTTATGGTCATTAAACCCTGTTAGTTGGCTACATTGAATCATTGTTGTCACCATGACTACAGGAATAATACTTCTCCTCCTTATTTTTCCAATAATCTTCCAACTAGTCTTTCCCTTCATTTCTTCAGCCAAAAGAGATATTTACAAGCTTCAATTAAAAAAATAAAAGAGGGAGAGATGCCACACTACCTCCAGCAGGATCTGTGTGACAAGTTCCACAAACTGAGGTGATTGACCTCAAAAGGGGGAGGCCTCCAGGAACCGGTTGTGGAACTCTTCGCTAGAGAAAAAAATATTGAGCTGTAGTTCTCGTGGCAATCTATCTGTTTTGTTTTCTCTTATTCCTTTTCTTATTTACATGTTCCTGGTAGCCTAGGCCAAGATCTTAAGTGAGAATAATGGGTAAGAAACCATCCCTAGAGATGGGGCCACTAACATGACCTTATCTCCAGGGAAACCAACGCTTTACTTTCTAAATCATTTACAAAACTATTATAATAAAAACTTTCCCAACAATAGAATTTCATATGGTTACACGTGTGTCATCGGAGGTGGATTTTGGTATATGGTAAAGAAAACCTTAATTAGAAACAGTTAAAATAGTTTAAATTCATACATTGAAGATTATAAAAAATCAGGCACTAGATGTTAAATAATAATTGACCATGGGGCTGGAGAGTTAGTTCAGCGATTAAGAGCACTGACCATTAAAGATTTATTAACCTGCTCCTGGAAGTATGCCACCAGCCTTGGACGACAGCCCCCACTGAGTACATCCTTTCAGAATTGTTTTAGTTTGATGATTTATAATGATGTTACCTGTTCTGTTTGTGATTCACTGAGTACATAGTTTCAGAGTTGTAATGCTTGGATGATTTTTGTGCTTTACTGTGCCAAATGGTTTTTGTTGGTATCTGTGATTGTTTCACTAGATAGTTTCTAAGAGATGTAATGTTTGGTTTTTTAATGTATAAATCCCCTACTTGAGAGCTGCAGCATACACTCAGATTCAAGCTGCCTCTGTGATTGTTTCTGTTTGTAACCTCTGAATTCTTACCCACCTAGCTTCAAGGACCCTCATTCCAGGGACCCCCATACCCAACTGGGGTGTTTCGTGGCGTGTGTGTGTGTGTGTGTGTGTGTGTTGTGTATGAGTATATAAGTGTATTATGTGATACTTTTCTGTCTGTAAGACATCTGCAGAGTGAACTGAAATTAATTTATTGTTAACATTGAAATAAATATGAAAATAAAACAAAAACAATCTTTCACATGAATCTCATCCAGTTTCTTTCTTTCTTTCTTTCTTTCTTTCTTTCTTTCTTTCTTTCTTTCTTTCTTCCTTCCTTCCTTCCTTCCTTCCTTCCTTCCTTCCTTCCTTCCTTCCTTCCTTTCTTTCTTTCTTTCTTTCTTTCTTTCTTCCTTTCCTTTGTTTTTGTGATGGTGCTGCCTGCTGCTTTCTCCTGTTACTGCATCATCAGTCTCAACTAGAACTGTGCACAATATTTATAATGACTGGATCACATTAGCACAAACTACATGATGAGGTTGCCTGGACACAGATGTCTGGTCAGCTTCTCTTTTAGAAAAGCCTGCTCTCTCCATTGGCTTGTTTTCAAATCTGTTTTATTTCCTAGCCAACATAACTCCTCTCCCTGCATTTATTTTCTGAAATCACCTAGGAGTTATAATGATGTGAAAATCCTTGGTGATTTTAATATGTAGCTATTTAACAATCAGCACAACTCACTCTGGTCAAGGGAAACAGTTGCTCAGTTTTTAGTCTCAAAGCCAAGCTCTAATTTTGATTAGATTTTGTGACAAAGATGCCTATAATTATGAAAACATGTGCAGTCAGCAGATATTATTATTCATAGAATTTAGGATAATTACTTCCCCTGTGGAACTGTGGCAGCACCAAGGTAAAATTATGATACAAAGTACTCCCTATAACATCTGGGCTTTGTGTCATTTTGAAAAAGTTTTATGACAATGTTTTTTTAAATATTTTTATTAGGTATTTTCCTCATTTACAATACCAATTCTATCCCAAAAGTCCACCATACCCTCTCCCCCAGTCCCCTACCCTACCACTCCCACTTTTTGGCTCTGGCGTTCCCCTGTACTGGGGCATGTAAAGTTTGCAGGTCGAATGGGCCTCTCTTTCCAGTGATGGCCGACTAGGCCATCTTTTGATACATATGCAGCTAGAGTCAAGAGTTCCCGAATACTGGTTAGTTCAAAATTTTGTTCCACCCATAGGGTTGCAGATCCATTTAGTTCCTTGGGTACTTTCTCTAGCTCCTCCATTGGGGGACCTATGATCCATCCAATAGCTGACTGTGGGCATCCACTTCTGTGTTTGCTAGGACCCTGCATAGTCTCACAAGAGACAGCTATATCTGGGTCCTTTCAGCAAAATCTTGCTAGTGTATGCAATGGTGTCAGCGTTTGGATGCTGATTATGGAATGGATCCCCGGAAATAGCAGTCTCTAGGTGGTCCATCCTTTCGTCACAGTTCCAAACTTTGTCTCTGTAACTCCTTCCATGGGTGTTTTGTTCACAATTCTAAGAAGGGGCACAGTGTCCACACTTTGGTCTTCATTCTTCTTGAGTTTCATGGGTTTAGCAAATTGTATCTTATATCTTGGGCATCCTAAGTTTCTGGGCTAATATCAACTTATCAGTGAGTACATATTGTGTGAGATCCTTTGTGATTGGGTTACCTCACTCAGGATGATGCCCTCCAGGTCCAACCATTTGCCTAGGAATTTCATAAATTCATTCTTTTTAATAGCTGAGTAGTACTCCATTGTGTAAATGTACCACATTTTCTGTATCCATTCTTCTGTTGAGGGGCATCTGGGTTCTTTCCAGCTTCTGGCTATTATAAACAAGGCTGCTATGAACATAGTGGAGCATGTGTCCTTCTTACCGGTTGGGACATTTTCTGGATATATGCCCAGGAGAGGTATTGCAGGTTCCTCCAGTAGTACTATGTCCAATTTTCTGAGGAACCGCCAGACTGATTTCCAGAGTGGTTGTACAAGCTTGCAATCCCACCAACAATGGAGGAGTGTTCCTCTTTCTCCACATCCGAGCCAGCATCTGCTGTCAGCTGAATTTTTGATCTTAGCCATTCTGACTGGTGTGAGGTGGAGTCTCAGGGTTGTTTTGATTTGCATTTCCCTGATGATTAAGGATGTTGAACATTTTTTCAGGTGCTTCTTTGCCATTCGGTATTCCTCAGGTGAGAATTCTTTGTTAAGTTCTGAGCCCCATTTTTTAATGGGGTTATTTGATTTTCTGGAGTCCACCTTCTTGAGTTCTTTATATATGTTGGATATTAGTCCCCTATCTGATTTAGGATAGGTAAAGATCCTTTCCCAATCTGTTGGTGGTCTTTTTGTTTTAATGATGGTGTCTTTTGCCCTGCAGAAGCTTTGCAACTTCATGAGGTCCCATTTATCGATTCTCGATCTTACAGCACAAGCCATTGCTCTTCTATTCAGAAATTTTTCCCCTGTACCCATATCTTCGAGGCTTTTCCCTACTTTCTCCTTTATAAGTTTCAGTGTCTCTGGTTGTATGTGGAGTTCCTTAATCCACTTAGATTTGACCTTAGTACAAGGAGATAGAAATGGATCAATTCGCATTCTTCTACATGATAACCACCAGTTGTGCCACCACCATTTGTTGAAAATGCTGTCTTTTTTCCACTGGATGGTTTTAGCTCCCTTGTCGAAGATCAAGTGACCATAGGTGTGTAGGTCCATTTCTGGGTCTTCAATTCTATTCAATTTGTCTACTTGCCTGTCACTATACCAGTACCATGCAGTTTTTATCACAATTGCTCTGTAGTAAAGCTTTAGGTCAGGCATGGTGATTCCACCAGAGGTTCTTTTATCCTTGAGAAGAGTTTTTGCTATCCTAGGTTTTTTGTTATTCCAGATGAATTTGAGGATTGCTCTTTCTAATTCATTGAAGAATTGAGTTGGAATTTTGATGGGGATTGCATTGAATCTGTAGATTGCTTTTGGCAAGATAGCCATTTTTACAATGTTGATCCTGCCAATCCATGAGCATGGGAGATCTTTCCATCTTCTGAGATCTTCTTTAATTTCTTTCTTCAGGGACTTGAAGTTTTTATCATACAGATCTTTCACTTCCTTAGTTAGAGTCACGCCAAGGTATTTTATATTATTTGTGACTATTGAGAAGGGTGTTGTTTCCCTAATTTCTTTCTCAGCCTGTTTATCCTTTGTGTACAGAAAGGCCATTGACTTGTTTGAGTTAATTTTATATCCAGCTACTTCATTAAAGCTGTTTATCAGGCTTAGGAGTTCTCTGGTGGAATTTTTAGGGTCACTTATATATACTATCATATCATCTGAAAAAAGTGTTATTTTGACTTCTTCCTTTCCAATTTGTATCACCTTGATCTCAGTTTGTTATCTAATTGCTCTGGCTAGGACTTCAAGTACAATGTTGAATAGGTAGGGAGAGAGTGGAAAGCCTTATCTAGTCCCTGATTTTAGTGGGATTGCTTCCAGCTTCTTACCATTTACTTTGATGTTAGCTACAGGTTTGCTGTAGATTGCTTTTATCATGTTTAGGTATGGGCCTTGAATTCCTGATCTTTCCAAGACTTTTTTCATGAATGGGTGTTGGATTTTGTCAAATGCTTTCTCAGCATCTAACAAGATGATCATGTGGTTTTTGTATTTGAATTTGTTTATATACTGGATTACGTTGATGGATTTCATCCCTGCATCCCTGGGATGAAACCTACTTGGTCAGGATGGATGACTGTTTTGATGCGTTCTTGGATTCGATTAGCAAGGAGTTTATTGAGGATTTTTGCATCAATATTCACAAGGGAAATTGGTCTGAAGTTCTCTATCTTTGTTGGGTCTTTTTGTGGTTTAGGTGTCAGAGTAATTGTGGCTTCATAGAATGAGTTGGGTAGAGTACCTTCTACTTCTATTTTGTGGAATATTTGTGCAGAACTGGAATTAGGGCACAAGTCCCTTCCGCTCGACTCGAGCCCCGGGCTACCTTGCCAGCAGAGTCTTGCCGAACACCCGCAAGGGCCCACACGGGACTCCCCACGGGATCCTAAGACCTCTGGTGAGTGGAACACAGCGCCTGCCCCAATCCAATCGCGCGGAACCTGAGACTGCTGTACATAGGGAAGCAGGCTACCCGGGCTTGATCTGGGGCACAAACCCCTTCCGCTCCACTCGAGCCCCGGGCTACCTTGCCAGCGGAATTGCCTGACACCCGCAAGGGCCCACACAGGATTCCACAGGCGATCCTAAGACCTCTAGTGAGTGGAACACAACTTCTGCCAGGAGTCTGGTTCGAACACCAGATATCTGGGTACCTGCCCTGCAAGAAGAGAGCTTGCCTGCAGAGAATACTCTGCCCACTGAAACTAAGGAGAGTGCTACCCTCCAGGTCTGCTTATAGAGGCTAACAGAGTCACCTGAAGAACAAGCTCTTAACAGTGACAACTAAAACAGCTAGCTTCAAAGATTACCAGATGGCGAAAGGCAAACGTAAGAATCCTACTAACAAAAATCAAGACCACTCACCATCATCAGAACGCAGCACTCCCACCCCACCTAGTCCTGGGCACCCCAACACAACCGAAAATCTAGACCCAGATTTAAAAACATTTCTCATGATGATGATAGAGGACATCAAGAAGGACTTTCATAAGTCACTTAAAGAATTACAGGAGAGCACTGCTAAAGAGTTACAGGCCCTTAAAGAAAAGCAGGAAAACACAGCCAAACAGGTAGAAATCATTACAGAAAAACAGGAAAACACATCCAAACAGGTGATGGAAATGAACAAAACCATACTAGAACTAAAAGGGGAAGTAGACACAATAAAGAAAACCCAAAGCGAGGCAACGCTGGAGATAGAAACCCTAGGAAAGAGATCTGGAACCATAGATGCGAGCATCAGCAACAGAATACAAGAAATGGAAGAGAGAATCTCAGGTGCAGAAGATTCCATAGAGAACATCGACACAACAATCAAAGAAAATACAAAATGCAAAAGGATCCTAACTCAAAACATCCAAGAAATCCAGGACACAATGAGAAGACCAAACCTACGGATAATAGGAATTGATGAGAATGAAGATTTTCAACTTAAAGAGCCAGCTAATATCTTCAACAAAATAATAGAAGAAAACTTCCCAAACATAAAAAAAGAGATGCCCATGATCATACAAGAAGCCTACAGAACTCCAAATAGACTGGACCAGAAAAGAAATTCCTCCCGACACATAATAATCAGAACAACAAATGCACTAAATAAAGATAGAATATTAAAAGCAGTAAGGGAGAAAGGTCAAGTAACATATAAAGGAAGGCCTATCAGAATTACACCAGACTTTTCACCAGAGACTATGAAAGCCAGAAGAGCCTGGACAGATGTTATACAGACACTAAGAGAACACAAATGCCAGCCCAGGCTACTATACCCAGCAAAACTCTCAATTACCATAGATGGAGAAACAAAAGTATTCCACGACAAAAACAAATTCACACAATATCTTTCGACGAATCCAGCCCTTCAAAGGATAATAACAGAAAAGAAGCAATACAAGGACAGAAATCACGCCCTAGAACAACCAAGAAAGTAATCATTCAACAAACCAAAAAGAAGACAGCCACAAGAACAGAATGTCAACTCTAACAACAAAAATAAAAGGAAGCAACAATTACTTTTCCTTAATATCTCTTAATATCAATGGACTCAATTCCCCAATAAAAAGACATAGACTAACAGACTGGCTACACAAACAGGACCCAACATTCTGCTGCTTACAGGAAACCCATCTCAGGGAAAAAGACAGACACTACCTCAGAGTGAAAGGCTGGAAAACAATTTTCCAAGCAAATGGACTGAAGAAACAAGCTGGAGTAGCCATTTTAATATCGAATAAAATCGACTTCCAACCCAAAGTTATCAAAAAAGACAAGGAGGGACACTTCATACTCATCAAAGGTAAAATCCTCCAAGAGGAACTCTCAATTCTGAATATCTACGCACCAAATGCAAGGGCAGCCACATTCATTAGAGACACTTTAGTAAAGCTCAAAGCATACATTGCACCTCACACAATAATAGTGGGAGACTTCAACACACCACTTTCATCAGTGGACAGATCGTGGAAACAGAAACTAAACAGGGACACAGTGAAACTAACAGAAGTTATGAAACAAATGGACCTGACAGATATCTACAGAACATTTTATCCTAAAACAAAAGGATATACCTCCTTCTCAGCACCTCACGGGACCTTCTCCAAAATTGACCATATAATTGGTCACAAAACAGGCCTCAATAGATACAAAAATATTGAAATTGTCCCATGTATCCTATCAGACCACCATGGCCTAAGACTGATCTTCAATAACAACATAAATAATGGAAACCAACATTCACGTGGAAACTGAATAACACTCTTCTCAATGATACCTTGGTCAAGGAAGGAATAAAGAAAGAAATTAAAGACTTTTTAGAGTTTAATGAAAATGAAGCCACAACGTACCCAAACCTATGGGACACAATGAAAGCATTTCTAAGAGGGAAACTCATAGCTCTGAGTGCCTCCAAGAAGAAACGGGAGACAGCACATACTAGCAGCTTGACAACACATCTAAAAGCCCTAGAAAAAAAGGAAGCAAATTCACCCAAGAGGAGTAGACGGCAGGAAATAATCAAACTCAGGGGTGAAATCAACCAAGTGGAAACAAGAAGAACTATTCAAAGAATTAACCAAACGAGGAGTTGGTTCTTTGAGAAAATCAACAAGATAGATAAACCCTTAGCTAGACTCACTAAAGGGCACAGGGACAAAATCCTAATTAACAAAATCAGAAATGAAAAGGGAGACATAACAACAGATCCTGAAGAAATCCAAAACACCATCAGATCCTTCTACAAAAGGCTATACTCAACAAAACTGGAAAACCTGGACAAAATGGACAAATTTCTGGACAGATACCAGGTACCAAAGTTGAATCAGGATCAAGTTGACCATCTAAACAGTCCCATATCACCTAAAGAAATAGAAGCAGTTATTAATAGTTTCCCAACCAAAAAAAGTCCAGGACCAGATGGGTTTAGTGCAGAGTTCTATCAGACCTTCAAAGAAGATCTAATTCCAGTTCTGCACAAACTATTTCAAAAAATAGAAGTAGAAGGTACTCTACCCAACTCATTTTATGAAGCCACTATTACTCTGATACCTAAACCACAGAAAGACCCAACAAAGATAGAGAACTTCAGACCAATTTCTCTTATGAATATCGATGCAAAAATCCTCAATAAAATTCTCGCTAACCGAATCCAAGAACACATTAAAGCAATCATCCATCCTGACCAAGTAGGTTTTATTCCAGGGATGCAGGGATGGTTTAATATACGAAAATCCATCAATGTAATCCATTATATAAACAAACTCAAAGACAAAAACCACATGATCATCTCGTTAGATGCAGAAAAAGCATTTGACAAGATCCAACACCCATTCATGATAAAAGTGTTGGAAAGATCAGGAATTCAAGGCCCATACCTAAACATGATAAAAGCAATCTACAGCAAACCAGTAGCCAACATCAAAGTAAATGGAGAGAAGCTGGAAGCAATCCCACTAAAATCAGGGACTAGACAAGGCTGCCCACTTTCTCCCTACCTTTTCAACATAGTACTTGAATATTAGCCAGAGCAATTCGACAACAAAAGGAGATCAAGGGGATACAAATTGGAAAAGAGGAAGTCAAAATATCACGTTTTGCAGATGATATGATAGTATATATAAGTGACCCTAAAAATTCTACCAGAGAACTCCTAAACCTGATAAACAGCTTCGGTGAAGTAGCTGGATATAAAATAAACTCAAACAAGTCAATGGCCTTTCTCTATACAAAGAATAAACAGGCTGAGAAAGAAATTAGGGAAACAACACCCTTCTCAATAGTCACAAATAATATAAAATACCTTGGCGTGACTCTAACTAAGGAAGTGAAAGATCTGTATGATAAAAACTTCAAATCTCTGAAGAAAGAAATTAAGGAAGATCTCAGAAGATGGAAAGATCTCCCATGCTCATGGATTGGCAGGATCAACATTGTAAAAATGGCTATCTTGCCAAAAGCAATTTACAGATTCAATGCAATCCCCATCAAAATTCCAACTCAATTCTTCAACGAATTGGAAGGAGCAATTTGCAAATTTGTCTGGAATAACAAAAAACCTAGGATAGCAAAAAGTCTTCTCAAGGATAAAAGAACTTCTGGCGGAATCAGCATGCCAGACCTAAAGCTTTACTACAGAACAATTGTGATAAAAACTGCATGGTACTGGTATAGAGACAGACAAGTAGACCAATGGAATAGAATTGAAGACCCAGAAATGAACCCACACACCTATGGTCACTTGATCTTCGACAAGGGAGCTAAAACCATCCAGTGGAAGAAAGACAGCATTTTCAACAATTGGTGCTGGCACAACTGGTTGTTATCGTGTAGAAGAATGCGAATCGATCCATACTTATCTCCTTGTACTAAGGTCAAATCTAAGTGGATCAAGGAACTTCACATAAAACCAGAGACACTGAAACTTATAGAGGAGAAAGTGGGGAAAAGCCTTGAAGATATGGGCACAGGGGAAAAATTCCTGAACAGAACAGCAATGGCTTGTGCTGTAAGATCGAGATTTGACAAATGGGACCTAATGAAACTCCAAAGTTTCTGCAAGGCAAAAGACACCGTCAATAAGACAAAAAGACCACCAACAGATTGGGAAAGGATCTTTACCTATCCTAAATCAGATAGGGGACTAATATCCAACATATATAAAGAACTCAAGAAGGTGGACTTCAGAAAAATCAAATAACCCCATTAAAAAATGGGGCTCAGAACTGAACAAAGAATTCTCACCTGAGGAATACCGAATGGCAGAGAAACACCTGAAAAAATGTTCAACATCCTTAATCATCAGGGAAATGCAAATCAAAACAACCCTGAGATTCCACCTCACAGCAGTCAGAATGGCTAAGATCAAAAATTCAGGTGACAGCAGATGCTGGCGTGGATGTGGAGAAAGAGGAACACTCCTCCATTGTTGGTGGGAGTGCAGGCTTGTACAACCACTCTGGAAATCAGTCTGGCGGTTCCTCAGAAAATTGGACATAGTACTACCGGAGGATCCAGCAATACCTCTCCTGGGCATATATCCAGAAGATGCCCCAACTGGTAAGAAGGACACATGCTCCACTATGTTCATAGCAGCCTTATTTATAATAGCCAGAAGCTGGAAAGAACCTAGATGCCCCTCAACAGAGGAATGGATACAGAAAATATGGTACATCTACACAATGGAGTACTACTCAGCTATTAAAAAGAATGAATTTATGAAATTCCTTGCCAAATGGATGGACCTGGAGGGCATCATCCTGAGTGAGGTAACACATTCACAAAGAAACTCACACAATATGTACTCACTGATAAGTGGATATTAGCCCCAAACCTAGGATACCCAAGATATAAGATATAATTTGCTAAACACATGAAACTCAAGAAGAATGAAGACTGAAGTGTGGACACTATGCCCCTCCTTAGATTTGGGAACAAAACACCCATGGAAGGAGTTACAGAGACAATGTTTGGAGCTGAGATGAAAGGATGGACCATGTAGAGACTGCCATATCCAGGGATCCACCCCATAATCAGCATCCAAACGCAGACACCATTGCATACACTAGCAAGATTTTATTGAAAGGACCCAGATGTAGCTGTCTCTTGTGAGACTATGCCGGGGCCTAGCAAACACAGAAGTGGATGCTCACAGTCAGCTAATGGATGGATCATAGGGCTCCCAATGGAGGAGCTAGAGAAAGTAGCCAAGGAGCTAAAGGGATCTGCAACCCTATAGGTGGAACAACATTATGAACTAACCAGTACCCCGGAGCTTTTGACTCTAGCTGCATATATATCAAAAGATGGCCTAGTCGGCCATCACTGGAAAGAGAGGCCCATTGGACTTGCAAACTTTATATGCCCCAGTACAGGGGAACACCAGGGCCAAAAAGGGGGAGTGGGTGGTTAGGGGAGTGGCGGTGGGTGGATATGGGGGACTTTTGGTATAGCATTCGAAATGTAAATGAGCTAAATACCTAATAAAAAATGGAAAAAAAAAAGAACTGGAATTAGATCTTCTTTGATGGTCTGAAAGAACTCTGCACTAAACCTATCTGGTCGTGGGCTTTTTTTTTGGTTGGGAGACTATTACTGATTGCTTCTATTCCTTTAGGGGATATAGGACTGCTTAGACCATTAACGTGATCTTGATTTAACTTTGGTACCTGGTATCTGTCTAGAAACTTGTCCATTTGATCCAGGTTCTCCGGTTTTGTTGAGTATAGCCTTTTGTAGAAGGATCTGATGGTGTTTGGGATTTCTTAAGGATCTGTTGTTAATGTCTCCCTTTTCATTTTTGATTTTGTTAATTAGGATGCTGTCCCTGTGCCCTCTAGTGAGTCTGGCTAAAGGTTTATCTATCTTGTTGAATTTCAAAGAACCAGCTCCTTGTTTGGTTGAGTCTTTGAATAGTTCTTGTTTCCACTTGGTTGATTTCGCCCCTGAGTTTGATTATTTCCTGCAGTCTACTCCTCTTGGGTGAATTTGCTTCCTTTTGTTCTAGAGCTTTTAGGTGTGTTGTCAAGCTGCTAGTATGTGCTCTCTCTAGTTTCTTTTTGGAGGCACTCATAGCTACGAGTTTTCCTCTTAGAAATGCTTTCATTGTGTCCCATAAGTTTGGGTATGTTGTGGCTTCATTTTCATTAAACTCCAAAAAGTCCTTAATTTCTTTCTTTATTCCTTCCTTGACCAAGGTATCATTGAGAAGAGTGTTGTTTAGTTTCCACGTGAATGTTGGCTTTCTATTATTTACTTTCTTATTGAAGATCAGCCTTAGTCCGTGGTGATCTGATAGGATGCATGGGACAATTACAATATTTTAGTATATGTTTAGGCTTGTTTTGTGACCAATTATGTGGTCAGTTTTGGAGAAGGTACCATGAGGTGCTGAGAAGAAGGTATATCCTTTTGTTTTAGAATAAAATGTTCTGTAGATATCTGTTAAGTCCATTTGTTTCATCACTTCTGTTAGTTTCACTGTGTCCCATTTTAGTTTCTGTTTCCACGATCTGTCCATTGGTGAAAGTGGTGTGTTGAAGTCTCCCACTATTATTGTGTGATGTCCAATGTGTGCTCGAGCTTTACTAAAGTTTCTTTAATGAATGTGGCTGCCCTTGTATTTGGAGCATAGATATTCAGAATTGATAGTTCCTCTTGGAGGATTTTACCTTTGATGAGTATGAAGTGCCCCTCCTTGTCTTTTTTGATGACTTTGGGTAGGAAGTCGATTTTATTAGATATTAGAATGGCTACTCCAGCTTGTTTCTTCAGACCATTTGCTTGGAAAATTGTTTTCCAGCCTTTCATTCTGAGGTAGTGTCTGTCTTTTTTCCTGAGATGGGTTTCCTGTAAGCAGCAAAATGTTGGGTCCTGTTTGTGAGCCAGTCTGTTAGTCTATGTCTTTTTATTGGGGAATTGAGTCCATTGATATTTAGAGATAATAAGGAAAAGTAATTGTTGCTTCCTTTTATTTTTGTTGTTAGAGTTGACATTCTGTTCTTGTGGCTGTCTTCTTCTAGGTTTGTTGAGGGATTAACTTCTTGCTTTTTCTAGGACGTTGTTTCTGTCCTTGTATTGTTTTTTTGTTTTTTTTTTTTTGTTATTATCCTTTGATACTACTCCTATTATCTGTAGGTTTGGTCTTCTCATTGCGTCCTGGATTTCCTGGATGTTTTGAGTTAGGATCTTTTTGCATTTTCCATTTTCTTTGATTGTTGTGCCGATGTTCTCTATGGAATCTTCTGCACCTGAGATTCTCTCTTCCATCTCTTGTATTCTGTTGCTGATGCTGGCAACTATGGTTCCAGATTTCTTTCCTAGGGTTTCAATCTCCAATGTTGCCTCACTTTGGGTTTTCTTTATTGTGTTTACTTCCCTTTTTAGGTCTTGGATGGTTTTATTCAATTCCATCACCTGTTTGGTTGTGTTTTCCTGCAATTTTTAAGGGATTTTTGTGCTTCCTCTTTAATGTCTTCTACCTGTTTAGCAGTGTTCTCCTGTATTTCTTTAAATGAGTTATTAAATTCCTTTTTAATGTCCTCTACCATCATCATGAGACATGCTTTTAAATCCAGGTCTAGCTTTTCGGGTGTGTTGGGGTGCCCTGGACGGGACGAAGTGGGAGTGCTGGGTTCTGATGATGGTGAGTGGTCTTGGTTCCTGTTAGTAAGATTCTTACATTTACCTTTCTTACCTTTCGCCATCTGGTAATCTCTGGAGTTAGTTCTTATAGTTGTCTCTGTTTAGAAATTGTTCCTCTGGTGATTCTGTTACCCTCTATCAGCAGACCTGGGAGACTAGCTCTCTCCTCTGAGTTTCAGTGGTCAGAGCACTCTCAGCAGGCAAGCTCTCCTCTTACAGGGAAGGTGCACAGATATCTGGCATTTGGACCTCCTCCTGGCCGAAGATAAAGCCCCAAAACAGGACCTTTCCCAGAAGCTGTGTTGCTTTGGCCTGTCACAGAAGCTGTTAGCTTCTGTAGTGCACACTCTCACCTGTGCAGACTACTTTCAGAGGAGTCCCGGAACCAAGATGTCTTCTGCCGATTCTGAGGCAAAAGCCTCCCAGTCTGGGCGGACACCTGTCCTCTGACGGGGAAGGTGGCCAGATATCTGGAGCCCGAAAAGGGCACTTCCTCAGAAACTCTGTGGCTCCCACCTGTCCCAGAAGCTGTTAGCTTCTGTAGTGCACACTCTCACTTGTGCAGACTCATGACAATGTTTTTTAACCTTCCTAATGCTGTGGTTCCTTAAGCAATTCCTCATGTTGTGGTGTCCCACAACCAAAAAATTATTTTTTTGGTATTTCATAGCTGTAATTTTGCTACTATTATGAACGGTTATGTAGATATCTGAAAAGCAGATGGTCTTAGGCAATCACTGTGAAAGGGTCTTTTGACCCTCAAAGGGTTCGAGAACCTCAGGTTGAGAAGCAATGGTCTGTGGGATGAGGCTTTGCAATAAACTGGGTGATTCAAGGACAATTCTGTCAATAGTCTCTTGATAAATCTTGTCTAGGCAATGAATCTAAGGTTGCTAACTAAATGATACTGGGTCACACGATTTTCACAGGGATATTGTTTCTGTCTAAATTGCTTCACTTTTTAAGTGTTGTTTGTTTGTTTGTCTGTCTTTCTGTTTGCTTGTTTGTTTGTTTGTTTGTTTGAAGACAGAGTATCATCATTTAGCTCTGGCTGGTCTAAAACTCATAGAAACCACCAAAACTTTCCCAGCCTTATACAGCCTGACAACTCCAAACATCAGAGATCACTGAAGGGAATTGTCTCCACAAGTTAACAGTGTAAACCCATTTTAGTGAATGGTCAAAGATACCATGAAAAGATTTTAAAACTGATAATAAAATGCCTACAATTTTTAATGAAATAGAGGTTAGGAGTATTTCTAATCATCTAGATGGAAAATATGATAATGAAATATATACCTTATACTAGAGATAGAATTATATTATTAAATGAAATAACCGGTATGTATTCATGCTTGTAGAACGGTTATTGATACTGACAAGTGCTCCATTGTGTGGGTCTAAAAAAAACATTTCTTTTGAGCAGATCATGAAATTTGACCATATCCATCATTGATAACTTGCTCTTTCTCTTTTTACGTCTTTACCACTCCCCTCATTATTACAGATTCCTGCTTTCATGTTATCTATGGAGATAAATACATATGGTTTATATGTATATAAAAAAATCTAGGACACTCAAGTTAGAGAAAAGTTGACATTTGTCTTTCTAAGGCTGACCTATTTTGCTTGTAAGTTGATGGCCAGCTGCAGCCATCTTCCAGAAAAATTATCCTTTATTTATTGTTAATGTCATTCTTCATGAACACAGGACACTCTATTTTGTATATATTCCATATTTTTATTATCCATTCATCTCTTACCTAGGCTGATTCTTCTGTATATTGTATTTTAAATGATGCTATAATAAACATGAACATGCAGATATTTCTGTGGAATATTGATTTAGAATCCTTTTCATGAGGAGTTACAGTGTGTAAGTGTTAATTTACAGGCCACTAAGAGTGTCTAAGGATATTCCTTTCCCTGCATAATTGCCACCATTTGTTACTATTTCTTGTCATTCCAATTGATGTGAGGTGGGATCTCAATATAGTTTTAATTTGCACTTCCCTGATATGAATGTTGAGTTTTATATTTTGTTGCTATTGTTGCTGTTTATGTTTATGAATATTTTACATAATCTTTAAAGTTTTTTATTCATTCTTTTGGAATTTTGTACAATGTGTTTTGATCATTTTCATCACATCATTTAATTCCTCCCAGATCCAGCCCCATCTTCCTTACAAACTCTTTGTATTGTATTGGTTGGTTGACTTTGGCATTAGATGTTTTAGTTTGGTTTGGTTTGGTTGGATTGTTGTTGTTGTTGTTGCTTATGTGGTTGATTAGTTTGTTATTGATTATTAAGGAGAGTAGTATAAACATACATGTTTATGCTCACGAATATTGATCCCAGTTCTGAGAAGCCAAGGGCAATTGCATTCTTGAGAGAATGTCATTATCTCCTGGGTTCAAGGTCTCTGTTTTAGTTTCACACAAATAGTCTGGGAAATTTTACTTATCTTTAAAGATAAGATAGAAATACAGGAAGCATGTTGGGAGCATGAGAAGAGGAAGAATGTCCTCATCCTGGAATCTTGTTGGAATCCCTCTCCACCTCAGAATGAAGAAGTTCAGCACAATTTGATATGAAGATTACTAGCACAAAGAAACAAACCCTCTCAAATTTTATGTTAAACTGTCAACAAATCGCACTCGGGGTCTGAACATTTATGACTTTTAATAAGTCCTTGTCCATTTGCTTCTGTACACTTTCTGAGAATCTCAGATGAGGCTCTTTTTAAAATCTTTCCTACCAGGATGTGGCTAAACACATACTTCCCATAGGAATGGAATATGAGAAGTTGTCCTACTGGGAATAGAATTGGTCATTGGAATAAGTGGGCATTGTGGTTTGAATAGGTATGGCTGCCACAGACTCATGTGTTTGAATATTTGGTCCATAGGAAGTGACATTAGTAGAAGGTATAGTCTTGTTAGAGGAAGTGTGTCACTGTGGAGGCAGGCTATTATGTCTTATATATGCTCAAAGCATCCCCAGTGGAACAACACTCTCTACCTTGTTACCTGTGGATCAAGATATACAACTCTTGGCTTCTTCTCCAGCACTATGGTCATTGTCATGCTTCCCAGCATGGCAATAAAGGACTAAGCTTCTGAAACTATAAGCCAGCCCCAATCAAATGTTTTCATTTATAACATTTGCCTTGGTCACAGTGTCTCTTCACAGCAATGAAACCCTAGCTAAGACTGTGGGTAAGGAAGCTCTTCTCCCTTACATCCTGACTCAACACAAATAGAGTGCAGTAAAACAGAATCACATATGCCCCAGCCTTGTGAACAAATATTTGTGTTCTCCATGATAACAGATGCTGTAGAGCTTTCTTTAATCCTTACACTGTTTACAATAATAGTATCTAATCGCTGTTCCCCATTTTATAATGAAGTTTATAGGAGCTTAAGTTAATAGCCCATCTGTCTCTCAAAGATAAGAATCCACTTTATTTCTTCCTCTTAGCTCCTCACTTCATCTAGATCCATAATAGGAACCCCAGGTAAGAACTCATGGTTCTTGGATCACAAGTGAGATTGACCCACTTTTCTGTCTATGGGTATACTTTCTGCTTTACTGTGCCATTAAAAAAATCTACCATTTCACTACTGCTTTTCTGGGTCTTGTTCAATTCTCTGTCACCTAACACAAAGAACCTGGGAATTACATCATAGAAGAACCCCACATCACCTGTGGAACATAACGTTTATGGGAAAAAAAACCCTAGAGGGTAGGAAACCCAGGAAATTGAAAATTGTTGCAATGGAGTGCAACATAAAATATTATTTGAATGTGATTTCTAAGAATTTCACACCATGAACCCTCTATCTGCATAATTTTCCTTTCCCTTTTCTCACTCCAATTCCTCCTCTCTCCCCCATTCCTCTTTTCCTCTTCAATTAATCCACTGTGTCTTTCTGAGTATCTGAAACTCTTTATGTAGTGCTTACCTGGATGGACTCCAACTCACAGAGATCTGACTATCTTTGCCACCTGGGTGCCGAGGCAAAAGATGAACAGCACCAAACCTTCACAGAAATTGTTGTTTTAAAAACTGAGGAAGGAGGTATCTTAGTTAGACTTACTATTGCTGTGATGAAACACCATGAGCAGAAGCAACTTGGCAGAGGAAAGGGTTTATTTTCCTCACATTTTCAGATAACAGTTCATCATCAAAAGCAATGGGAGCAGGAATTTACACAGTGAAGAAACCTGGAGGCAGGAGCTGATGCAGAGGCTATGGAGGGATTCTGCTGACTGGTTTGTTTTGCATGGTTTACTTAGCCCACTTTCTTATAGACCTCAAGACCACCAGCTCAAGGATAGAACCACCCACTTCTGTTGGCACCAAATCAATTCCAATAGGCAAACCTCCCAGTTAATGAATAACTTCAGTGGGAAACATTGGGATGAGGCAAGACTTTCAGTTCAGCTAGGAAACACAATATTGTGACTGTTAGAAAGAGACTTTCATCATCAGATTTGATGGACTGTTCACTCCTTTGCATCCACCATCTCTTAATACTTTCTCTCTGTGCACAAGAATCAGGTAAGTCTATTTTCTTTTATGGATGTTTAGCTGGAATACTAGGTCATAGGACATTTACTTTTACTAGGTAAAGAGGAATGTCAGATAGGTTCAGTGGGTCATCCACATACCTATATAATTACATAGCTCGTAAATCATGTAACATGAACATGTTTGAAACAATGACTATAGCGAATAGAAAAATGATGTGAATGAAGGTGGGAACACAGCTTCTGAGGTGTGCCCAACTTGCTCAAATTAGATCGTTTCCTTTTTATCTGCTTTATGTAACAAAGAAGGAAGAAGGCCAACTAGGTGCTAACGATCACTTCACAACATCTTTTTTGTCTTTAGATTATGCTCTGTGTTCACAGTCAACAACACACATACCTTTTAATGTTGAGAATGGCTTGCTTTAAGCCTCTTTGTTGTCATTAAGACTCTTGTATTATATGGGCAAGCCTATAAATAATTTGCCTTATGGATTTCTCTATCATAAGCTGAGCTAATGTAAGAATTCAACAAACATCATTGTATTGTTTTTTTCTGCTTATTTTGAATGATTGAATTAACAGCCTTTAACCCATAAGCTTTCTTCAGGTTAAGGCAGTATCCAGTGTCATTTAAGAATCCTGGAGGAGAGGCTTTGAGACACAGCAGCTCAATAGATAAGAGTTATGGGAATATAATACTCTGTTGAAGGACTCAAGTTCTGTTCTAAGCACCTGCATCAGAAGGCTCACAAACACCTGTAAATCCAACACTAGGGGACTCAAAGGCCTCTTGTATTTTCTGAGTTCCATGTACTCATGGGTACATGCCCCATGCCACCAGCATAATTAAAAATAAAAAGAAATAGGATCCCTTTATGAAAAAAATCAGAAGCAGAAACGAAAAAATTCATGATAAAGATTCTGCTTAGCATGAATGAGGTCCTGGGTTCAATCCATAACAACAATAAATAATAAGGTATTAAATAAAATGCATAATGAGGAAGTTTTTTTTTTTTTCATGAAATGGCTTCAACTATAGTGGAGAACAGAACCCGGGAAGACATGGGGAGGAGGGGGAGGAGAATCAGAGCAGTAGAGAACTGTTGTGGGATGAGGGATGGGCAGCATGAATGCTACTTTTTTTGGGGGGAGGGTCTAGTTTGGACTTTTATGTGTTTTGTTTAATCCTTCCCAGAAGGCAAGAACCAAACTACCCATGGAAACTAAACTGTTTGTGGGAACTCAAAACCATCAGAGCAAAGAACTGGGTGATGAACACAAGCTTTCTCTAATAACTAACTTGTCCTGGGGTTGGGATGCTTGTGTTGCTTCAAGACAGTTTAAATTCATGGCATTTATTTTGAAAAAATATTTGGTACAAACTTGCTTGTAACTTTATCATGAAGGTGAAATTAGTGAAAAATGTTTGACATTATATAAGTGGGGAGGATCAAATTCTGTGGCTGGGTTTTTGACCTTCGTATTTAAATAACATAGACACTAGGGAAGAAGAGATCATGTTCCAGAGCAGCGTTCAGACTTCTTCCCTTATACTCTCCATATCCTATCTCCCCACACTATGGGTTTATCTGTTGCTGATTAAAAAAAAATAGATGACCACTTACCATCTGTTCATTTGTGTCTGATTTCTTTAATTTGTTGATAGATTTAATTACATTTTTAGAGGAAATGTAGTTCACTAAATCTCAATGTGTAATGAATTCCTTTGTGTAATGCTATAATTTATGCAATCGATTATTTTTAATATATTGCTATTAGTTATTTGAGTATTTCATACATTGCATTTTATCATACTTACCCCCTACTTCTATCTCTATTCCTCTCCAGATACATCCTCACCTACTCCTGCCAGCTAAACTCATGTTCTTTTTAAAAATTAAACTGAATCCACATTATTCTGTCCCTTTACCAGTGACTGTGGATTTATCCACTGCAGTGTGTCATAAAGTCTGTTCTTAATTTGCAATTTCGCTTTCATAATGATAAATGTTCCTATGAAATGTTCCTTTGTTCATATTTTTGGAGAAGGCATGTGTGTACATCTACTAGTTTTATGTTATGATTGGTCTTACTGCTTGTAGAGATGCTTTTGTTCATTGATAAGATAGCCCCAAGTATTTCCACTGAGTGTCCAAGAGAATTCAAACTCCTTTCAGCAGTATGTGTGAGGTGTGTTATTTCTACACCTTGCCAATCAAACTTGTCTTTGTTCACCATTCATTTAGACATCTAGTATATGTGGTCCTCAGTTTAACCTTTATTTTCTTGATAACCAAGTTGAACACCTTAAGTGTATAAACTATACAGTTAGGTGTGGAATAATACATACTTTTGGGTACATATGTACATAATACATCAGGTAAATATATACATTAGGATTAAAATACAAATTTGGTCATATGTCTTAGTCAGGATTCTCTAGGTCTCTATATAGTTAGGGAATTTGTTGATGACTTACAGTCTGTAGTCCAACTCCCAACAATGGTCAGCAGCAGCTGTGAGTGGAAGTTGAAGGATCTTGCAGTTGCTCTGTCCCACAAAGCAAGCAGACAAAGGAGAGAGTAAATCTTTCTTCTTCCAATGTCCTTATGTTGGTCTCCAGCAGAAGGTATGACCCAGATTAAAGATGTGTGCCACCTCCCAGATGACCTTGAACTCAGAGATCTCCCTGATTTAATCTTCTGGAATTCATAGCCACTAGGCCACAAGATCACCATGCCAAGATCCAGGTCAGAGACATATCTCCCAGCCTCCAGATTAGGATCACTGGTAAGCGTTCTAATTCTGGATTGTAGTTCATTCCAGATATAGTCAAGCTGACAACCAGGAATAGCCACTACAGTCACATGTGTGTGTGTGTATAAAATTTATTTTATATTGGTTAAATTATAATTCTTATTTTTGTCCCTAATAAATACTTATTAGGTAATATTTGTTGGGTACCATTTTAGAAACTTGATATGCAAGTGTTGAAGAACATACTGTAGTTCTCTGGCCCTTTTCTAGTTCTGAGGATCCAGTGCAGGCCCTTGAATGTGTTAGGCAAGCATTCTACCACAGATAATATATATAGAATCTCCAGCCATATTACTTTTTTCAGAGATACAGTCTCACTATGAACCATAGGTTGGTCTTGAATGCATGATCCTCCTTCCTCTGTCTGCAGAGTATGTTACCTTCTATTGTTCAGAAAAAGCAAATAAAATGTTAATCATTAAAGATAGAGACAGGTTGTATTTGACTACACCACTGTAATATGGAAATATATATCTCTTAACACTGGCACTTGTTCTCAGAGTCTTCACAGAGGATAGAGCACAAGGATTATGAGATTGTTGTCCTGGAAAAAGTCAATTTTATTAGTCCGAATTTGACTGGCAGATGAAGACAGAAACCTATTCATCGATATTAAAGAGACTTAAAACTTTAAATTTGTGTTTATTTAAACATAATAAGAAGCTGAAAAGAAGCCTCAGAAAATGTATTGTTAATGTACATTTCAGCTGAGGCATAGTGACTTTCTGACCACAAACCCACAGAACAGTGTTTTCTCTGCTTTCAAGTAGGAGGAAGTCTTCTGGATAGGATAGGGTTGTAGCTATTTTGAAATGCAAAGACTCCAGTTGGAGTTAGAAGCTTGGGGTTGGGGCCTGGGATCTGGGCACATAAAAGAGTGCAACAAAGAATGATAGGAAAGCTTTTCATTCACTCTGAGACAAATGTCAAGATGGCATTTGTCTGTTGATGGGTACTGTACTGGCTAGTTTTGTGTCAACTTGACACAGCTGGAGTTATCACAGAGAAAGGAGTTTCAGTTGAGGAAATGCCTCCATGAGATACAACTGTAAGGCATTTTCTCAATTAGTGATCAAGGGTAAAAGGCCCCTTGTGGGTGGAACCATCTCTGGGCTGGTAATCTTGGTTCTATAAGAGAGCAGGCTGAGCAAGCCAGAAGAAGCAAGCCAGTAAAGAACATCCCTCCATGGCCTCTGCATCAGCTCCTGCTTTCTGACCTGCTTGAGTTCCAGTTCTGACTTCCTTTGGTGATGAACAGCAGTATGGAAGTGTATGCCAAATAAATCCTTTCCTCCCCAATTTGCTTCTTGGTCATGATGTTTGTGCAAAAATAGAAACCCTGACTAAGACAGGTACCTAGGCTGATTCAATGGGTTTGTTTTACCAATGATGCTATAATAAACACAGATGTGTAAATATGCCTGTGGGACATTGACTTAGAATCCTTTCTGTGGTGAGTTCTACCATGGATGTGCTAGTTTACAGCCACCAACAGACTCTAAGGGTACCTCTTTCCCTGAATAATTGCCAGCATTTGTTGTCATTCCAGCTAAGGTGAGATGGCGTCTCAGTGTAGTTTTAGCCTTCTCATCCATCACAGATAAGGATGTTTAGTATTTTTTCCATATATTTATGGATTTTTGTACTCCCTCTTTTAAAACATTCAATAGTTCTTTTAGAATTTTGTCCAAAGAGTTTGGACCATAGTCATTCAATTTCCAAATTCTTTTCAAATTGACCTTCTTCCCTACTCACCCAGTTCTTAGCTCTATGGTATACTTTGCTTGGTTAGTTGGTTGGTTTGGGGATTGGAGGTTTTGGTTTCTTTGGTTTTATTTGTTTTGATTGTAGTTGTTGTTTGTATGGTTGGTTGGTTGGCTGGTTGGTTGATTGGTTGGTTGGTTTAGTTGTGGAGAAGTATGAATATCATTTTCTTGAAATGTAGGCTGACTACTCATTCTAGTGCAGTGAAAGCAAAGCCAAATGCATTCTTCAGAAAAAAGCATTTATTCCATGTTTCAAGGTCATATTCCAAGTTTCACATCGATAATTTATCTGGGTGATTTTATTTACTTCTGTTTATATAAGATAGAAATATAGGAAGATAGGTGGGGAACATGGGAAGTAAAAGGAACCTTTTATCTTGATGTCTTGTTGAAATCATTCTCCAGGTGAGAATGAAGTTTGAGAATTTACATTTGATAGTAAATGATACATTTACTAGCATAAAGATATGATTCCTTTCCTATATAGGTATTTTATGCTAAAATGGTAATAAACAGGCTTAAGAATTGAACATATATGACTGTGAGTAGAATCTCATCCTCTTTTCTCGACACTTTCTTGGAATCTAAGAAAAGACTTCTAACTTTTGAAAATCATTCCTATCCAGGACATGTCTATAAATAATTTGTCTTGTGGATTCCTCTATCACTGCAAGCTTCCCTAATTTAAGAATTCAATAAATATTGTCCTATTGTTTTCTGCTCATTCTGAATGATTGAATTAAGAAAATTTAGTCCATTTGTTTTCTTCAGGTTAAGATAATAACTAGTGCTTAAGTGCGGAGTCTTGAGAGGTGACTCAGTAAGTAAGAGTTAGGAGCATATTGGGTTCTACATGAATACCCAAGGTCTTTCCCAAGCACCTACATCAGAAGGCTCACAAGCACCTATAAATCAAGCTCTAAGGGATACATAAACCTCTTGTATCCTCGGAGGGTATATGCACTCAGGGACACATACCCCATGTCACAAGCATAATTTAAAAATAATAAATCTCTCAAATTTGAATTCAGGAACAAAAAATATGGTAAACTGAAAAGAGGGGCTAAGGTTTAGTGAGTAAGCTTCTGCTTAGCCTGAAGGAGATCCTGCAGTCAATTACAGCAGCAAGTAAAATTAATAAAGAAAGGAAGGAAGGAAGGAAGGAAGGAAGGAAGGAAGGAAGGAAGGAAGGAAGGAAGGAAGGAAGGAAGGATAAGGAAAACTTCTCTCAGGAAATAGCTCCAACTATAGTACAGAACAGAACCTGGAAAGGCATGAGAAGGAAGAGGAGGAGGAAGAGAAGGAGGAGGAGGAGGAGGAGGAGGAGGAGGAGGAGGAGGAGGAGGAGGAGGAGGAGGAGGAGGAGGAGAGCAGTAGAGAAACTGTTATAGGATAAGGGATGGACAGTGTGGTTACTTTTAAAAATCTATTTATTTGTTTGTTTGTTTGTTTGTTTATTATTTTGTTGCTAGTTTGGGTTTCATGTTTTTTGTTTAATCCTTTCCTGGAGGCAAGGACCAAACTACCTATGGAAACTAAAATGTTTGTGGTGACTTATGTCAGATGACTGCGTGTTCTCATTGTATTCATCGCTGTGAGTCAGGTAACATTAATTGTGTTATAGAAATAAAAATGCTGAAGTGCAGAAAAGTAAAAGATTGTTAGAAGACCACAGTCTCACAAATCAGCCCAGGGAAAGCATAAGCACAGAACTGGCTGATGAACGCAAGAAACTTGCCTCATGCCTTTGAGAGGTTTATGATGCTTTTGTAGGCCACACCTACTCTTAACAAAGCCACACCTTCTAATTTCTCTCCTGTCATCTCACTCCTTGAGGACCAACATTCAAATACATGAGCCTACGGTAGCCATTCTTATTTCGAACCCCCACAATCTTCATATTCTAGCTCCTTACACTATGGGTATATTTTATTTGTTGATTAAAGAAAGTTGAAAAAAAAAGTACATGACCACTTAACATGTATTCATTTGCTACTGGTTCTTTAATATATTGATAGGATTTATCCATAATTTTAGAGGAAACATAGTTCATTAAATATAATTTTGAGTGAATTCCTTTGTATAATACCATGATTTATGTAATATATTGTTTTAATTCATTTGTTAATTATTTGAGAATTTCATATGATGTGTTGTAATTATATATACTCCCTACTCCTCAAGCTCCTCTCAGATCCACCCTCACCTCCATATGACACATTCATGACCTTTTTAAAAAATAACCTACCTATTCCAATGTGTCCTGCCATTTTACTCATAAATATGGGCCTATCTACTGCAGTGTGGCATAAAATATATTCATAACTTGCAGTTCCATTTCCATCATGACAAGTAATGCTCTTGTGGACTTCTTTATTCATGTTTTTTGGAGAACACATGTATGTACTTCATTAGGTTTATGTTAGGAGTAGTCTCACTGCTTGTAGAGAATGATTATACTCAGTATAAGAACATTAACAGTTTTCCTGAGTACTACAGAATTTAGACTCCCTTCAGCAGCGTACATGTGAGGTGTATTGTTTCTGCACATTCTCAAACACATGACATTGGTTTCAGATATTTGGTGCATATGTAGTCCTCACGTTAAACTGTATTTCCTTGATGAACAAGTAAAATGACTTAAGTACATACAAAAAACATTGAAGAATAATACCTACTTTAAATTATATATGTACACATATTCATTAAAATATAATAGACCTTGACTTATATATATACATGTATATGATTATATGTATGATAATAAATTTACTTATATACATAGTGCCATGTGTTAATTTATAATTCTTAATTTCTACCTTTAGTAAGTATTTATTAGGCAATATGTGCCAGAAACCATTTTATAAAGAAAATATTCAGTGATAAATATATACTATAGTCTTCTCATTTCCTTGTCTTCTCTGTCTCTCTGTGTCTCTGTGTTTCTGAGTCTCTCTGTGTCTCTCTGTGTCTCTCTGTCTCTCTGTGTCTCTGTCTCTGTCTCTGTCTCTGTCTCTGTCTCTGTCTCTCTCTCTCTCTCTCTCTCTCTCTCTCTCTCTCTCTCTTCTCAGTATCCAATGCAGGCCTTTGAGTTTGTCAGGTAACTGATAATGTACATAGAATATCTAGCATTTTTCATTTTTAGAGAGACACAGTGTCAGCTATATATCATAGGTTGGTGTTGAATGCATGATCTTATTCCTCAGTCTGGACCTTGAGCTTCATTTTTTTATTGAGCAAAAGAGGCAACTGAAATGGTAATCCTTCAAAACAGAGAGACGAGTGTTATTAGAGTACTCCACAGAAGAATGGGAGAATGCATCTCTTTTTATTTTTTATTAAACTAATAACATTTTTTAAAATATACAACTAAGTATTGACATTTTTGAGTCATCAAAATAATTTATAATAGTTAAATGCCCCTTAAATATACATGATATCTTCTGAAGCTAAAAGTAATATACAGTCAACCAATTCTTAAAATCTTTTTGGAACATTAAAAATGGTAGAAGTAGAAAAAAATCTCTTATGAAGCCCTCTGTGAAAGGAAACTGTGACAAGTTCCTGACTAGAGAGAAACAATTCCATCTCCAAGGAAGAATACTCAGTATTACTGTGACTTCATAAAATGAATTAGGGAGTTTTCATTCTGTTTCTATTTTGTAGTAGAGTTTGAAGAGTATTGGTATTAGGTCTTCTTTGAAGGTCTGATATAATTCTGCACTAAAACGATCTGGTTCTAGGTTGGTTTTGTTTGTTTGTTTGGTTGGTTGTTTTGTTTTGTTTTTGTTTTTTGGGGGGTTGGGAAACTTATAATGACTGCTTCTATTTCTTTAGGGGTTACAGGACAGTTTAGATGGTTTATCTGATCCTGATTTAACTTTCGTATTTGGTATCTGTCTAGAAAATTATCCATTTCATCCAGATTTTCCAGTTTTGTCGAATATAAGCTTTTGTAGTAGGATCTGGTGATTTTTAAAAATTTTTCTCAGTTTTTGTTGTTGTATCTCTCCTTTCATTTCTGATTTTGTTAATTTGGATACTGTCTCTGTGCCTCTGGTTAGTCTGGCTAAGGATTAATCTATCTTGCTGATTTTCTAAAGAACCAGATTCTGGTTTTGTTGATTCTTTGTACAGTTCTTTTTCATTCTGCTTGGTTGATTTCAGCTCTGAGTTTGATTACTTCTTGATGTCTACTCCTCTTGGGTGTATTTGCTTCTTTTTTGTTCTAGAGCTTACAGGTGTGCTGTTAAGCTGCTCGTGTATGCACCATCCAGTTTCCTTTTGGAAACTCAGAGCTGGGTTTTCCTCTTAGCACTGCTTTCATTGTGTCCCATAAATCTGGGTATGTTATACCTTCATTTTCGTTGAATTCTAAATAGTCTTTAATTTCTTTATTTCTTTTTTCTTTTTCCAATTTTTTATTAGATATTTTCTTCATTTACATTTCAAATGGTATCCTGAAAGTCCCCTATACGTGCCCTCCCTACCGGCTCCCCGATCCACCTACTCCCACCCTGTTGCTCCCCTGTACTCGGGCATATAAAGTTTGCAAGTCCAAGGGGCTTTTATTCCCAATGATGGCCGACTAGGCCAGCTTCTACTACATATGCAACTAGAGACACGAGCTCTGGGGGTGCTGGTTATTTCATGTTGTTGTTTCACCTATATGGTTGCAGACGCCTTCAGCTCCTTGGGTACTTTTTCTAGGTCCTCCATTGGGGGCCCTGTGTTCCATCCAATAGATTACTGTGAGTATCCATTTCTGTATTTGCCAGGCACTGGGATAGCCTCACACGAGACAGCTATCTCAGGGTCCTTTCAGCAAAATCTTGATGGCATATGCAATAGTGTCTGCTTTTGGTGGCTGATTATGGGATGGATCCCCGGGTGGGGTAGTCTCTGGATGACCCATCCTTTCATCTTAGCTCCAAATTTTGTCTCTGTAACTCCTTCCATGAGTATTTTGTTCCCTATTCTAAGGAGGAATGAAGTATCCACATGTTGGTCTTCCTTCTTCTTGATTTTCTTGTATCTTGCAAATTGTATCTTGGATATTCTAAGTTTCTGGGCTAAATATCCACTTGGTGAGTGCATATCAAGTGACTTCTTTTGTAATTGGGTTACCTCACTCAGGATGATATCTCCCAGATACATCCACTTGCCCAAGAATTTCATAAATTCATTGTTTTTAATTTCTGAGTAGTACTCCATTGTGTAAGTATACCACATTTTCTGTATCCATTCCTCTGTTGAGGGACATCTGGCTTCTTTCCAGCTTCTGGCTATTATAAATAAGGCTGCTATGAACATAGTGGAGTATTTGTTCTTATTACCAATTGGAACATCATCTGGATATAAGCCCAGGAGAGGTATTGCTGGATCCTCCGGTTATACTATGTCCAATTTTCTGAGAATCCTGGATAGTTTTGTTCAAATTCTTCACCTGTTTGGTTGTGTTTTCCTGCAATTATTTAAGGAATTTTTGTGTTTCTTCCTTAAAGGCTTCTAGCTGTTTACCAGTGTTTTCCTGTATTTCTTTAAGGGAGTTAGTTATGTCCTTCTTAAAGTCCTCTATCATCATCATAAGATGTGATTTTAAATCAGAGTCTTGTTTTTCTGGTGTCTTGCGATATCCAAGATATCGCTGTGCTGGGAGAACTGGGTTCTGATGATACCATGTAGCCTTGGTTTCTGTTGCTTATGTTCTTGCCCTTGCCTTTCACCATCTGGTTATCTCTGGTGTTATCTGGTTTTGCTGTCTCTGACTGTGGTTTGTCCCTTCTGCAAGCCTCTGTGTCAGAACTCCTGGGAGACCAGTTCTCTCCATTAGGAATTTGGGTATGGAGAGCCATGGTACAGGGTCAGTTCTGGGATGCAGACAGAATGGAAAGATCCTGTCCCAGGCTATTCCTTGGTACCTGTGTCCTGATGGCTCTTGATAGGTCCCTCTTGGGCCAGAAATCTGAACAGAAGTGGTGGTCTTACCTGTACTTGCAGAGGTGTCAGCACTCCTGGGAGACTAGCTCTCTCCCAACAGCATTTTGGTATGGTGTGCTATAGCACAGAATCAGCTCTGGGTGCAGATGCAGAATATATCTCTTAAAAATGGATCTCATTTTCAGAGTCTTCACAGAGGATAAAGCATAACACTTATGAGAGGGCTGTCCTGGGAGGAAACATTTCCATCTTCTGCAACTTTACAAGTCTGGAAAATGTTGAACAAATCACCTGGCAAAAAATCCAAGGCTCATTACCTCAAAATATTGGCACTTACAGTCATAAATATGGAGAAAAAATTCTACCACCATATGTAAACAGGTTGCAGTGCAAGATCTTGGAACCCAGTACCTACTTCATGACTATCCAAGGAGTGACATTTGAAGATGAAGCCTGCTACAAGTGTCTGTTTAACACTTTTCCACATGGCAGCCATGGAGGACAAACCTGCCTCACCATTATAAGTATATAACCCCTTTCCTGAAGGTTTCTATAAAGAGGGGTATATGTTGTAGAGTTATAGTTTTTAATAACTTTGTCCAGAAAATGAAAGATAATAAACAGCTGGTGGTGATTGGTCCAAGTTACTTAGGTGGGAAAAAATAATGTAAGCCAATGATGATTTTGTGCTCAGGCAGGATCTTTTCCCTCTGTACATCATTTCTTTACATTGTGCTGCACTAGTTTCCATTAAGTGGAGAAAACCCAAAAAAGTGTCAGAATGTTGTTACTAAGATGAATATATGAGAAAAGAGAAATCAGAGAAAAACAAGGAGACGTGAAGCTAAGGGAATTAGGGTTGCCTGGTCTTCAAATAAGCAAAATGTCGCAGTGCTAGTGAGAACACCAGTTCCTTATTATGTCACTGTAAAATGATTATTAATATTCTATGTATCTTAATTAATGCTGGAAATTAATATAGCAGCAGTTATTTCTTAACCATCTGGTTTCCCCCAAATAACCACACAGAGAGCTTTTAATATTTCAAAGCATAGTCCTTAGCTGGGCAGACTCTCAACTAGTTCATTTAAGTTAACCCAACCACTTAACTCCAACCAGCCACGTGGCTAGCTATACTATCCAGGCCAGCAGTCACATCTGTCTCCTCTTATATCTCTTGGAGAAAGGCCTTCCTTTCTTTTCCCAGAGCTCCTTTCTCCCTCCCAGAAAGTCACACCTTCCACTTCCTGCCTATATAATTGGCCACTAGATTTTTTATTAAAGCCAACCAGAGAATTCTTAGGTAGGTGAGGAAAGACAGAGCCACAACTTTGAACAGTGAACCACAACATGTCTCCATGAGTGTGAAGTGCTGGGATGTATATAATATAATTTATAGATGCATGGAAGTTGAAACAGCAGTCAGTTGACAGAGAAAAAGATATTAGAAGTTTTGTGACATCTGTCAGGATATATCAGACAGGGATGTGTTTTCAGCATTTGTGTGTCATATAGATATTGGGGGAAAGGCCACACCCCCTCACAGCAGAGAATTTGGTATGACTTGCTTTTGTAGTAATTTTGCTTCCCTTTCTCTGCCTTAGCTGTATCTGAACTAGTAACTGAGCTCCGGTCTGCTCCTGGCTCTGAAGATCTTCATAGCCTTCTTTGTTCAGCTGTGGGAAAGCCTGCCCCTGGAATCTCCGTTTACCCTTCACAAGTCACAGTGCAGGCACCACAAGAGTACTTTGCTCAGAACGCCAATGCCACGGTGACTGTCACTAAAATCTACAACATCTCTTTGAAAACTGCGAGGTCCCTGGGTCTCCAGGACTTGGTTGTGTCAATGACTCACTCTGTAAGAAACGAAGAGAAAATAGTCCGATTGCCAGTCAATCAAGGAGGTAAGTAAAAGTGACCATGAAGTTAAAGGGGGCAACAGCTTAGTCTGCAAAATGCTATCAATGAAAGCACAGAGCCCAAATTTGATGCCCACATGAAAAGCCAGACATGGGACTGTGCTCATAATCCCAACACGGCAAGAATAGACAAAGTTGGAGAGCACATTTTGTTGATCTCTAGCATCCACAGCACACACACACACACACACACACACACACACACACACACAAACACACATACAAAGAGAGAGAAAGAAATTGCAGAGATATTTATCTTTTTAAAAAATCTATTGTAAGAAATAATTTCATAAATCAGCTCATTTTAATAGCATAAATCAATATAATACCGATGCATGATTAAGAAATCAAACAATGAAGCCAATTACAGGGTCCTATGTCTTTAATCCCAGTCGTTGGGAAGCAGAGACTGAATGACCTCAGTTAGCTCAGGGCCAGGCTGAGCTGTATAGTGTGTTCCAGGACAGCCATTCGTAGTGAAACTATGTCATCAGAAACAAAAAACAACAACAACGGAAAAAAAAATCAAACAATGTCAGCAGCCTTCACCCTAACCGTTCATCTTGTGGCGTGCTATTCTTTGCAGACAACTTCTTATTTTTTGTTATCCATAATTTTCTGTTGAATTCTTTTTAATCCTACACAGAGAATTTTCTTTAAGTTTTCCTTTAGTTTAGGGTTGCAGATAGCTTTATTCATTCATTCATTCATCTTTTTTCATTTGCTATCTTTATTATTTATTTACATCAGATACTATCTTTATTATTTATTTATTTACATCATATACTCTTTTATTTTTTATTAAATATTTTCTTTATATACATTTCAAATGCTATCCCAAAAGTTCCCTATACCCTTCACCTGCCCTCCTCCCCTAATCACCCACTCTTGCTTCTTGGCCCTGGCATTTCCCTGTACTGGGACATATAAAGTCTGCAAGACCTAGGGGCCTCTCTTCCCAGTGATGGTCGACTAGGCCATCTTCTGCTACATTTGCAGCTAGAGATATGAGCTCTAGGGGTACTGGTTCATATTGTTGTTCCACCTAGTGAGTTGCAGACCCCTTCAGCTCTTTGGGTGCTTTCTCTAGCTTCTCCTTTGGGGACCCTGTGTTCCATCCAATAGATGACTATGAGCATCCACTTCTGTATTTGCGAGGCACTAGCATAGCCTCATATGAGACAGCTATAACAGGGTCACTTGAGCAAAATCTTTCTGGCATATGCAATAGTGTCTGGGTTTGGTGGCTGATTATGGGATGGATCTACAGGTGGGGTAGTCTCTGGATTGTCCATCCTTTCATGTTAGCTCCAAACTTTGTATCTGTAACTCCTTTCATGGGTATTTTGTTCCCTATTCTAAGGAAGAATGAAGTATTCACCCATTGGTCTTCCCTCTTCTTGATTTTCTTATGTTTTGCAAATTGTATCTTAGGTTTTCTATGTTTCTGGGCTAATATCCACTTATCAGTGAGTGCATATCTAATGACTTCTTTTGTGATTGGGTTACCTCATTAAAGATTATATCCTCCAGATACATCCATTTGTCCAAGAATTTCATAAATCCATTGTTTTTAATAGCTGAGTAGTACTCCATGGTGTAAATGTACCATATTTTCTGAATCCATTCTTCTGTTGAGGGACATCTGTGTTCTTTCCAGCTTCGGGCTATTATAAATAAGGCTGCTATGAACATAGTAGAGCATGTGTTCTTATTACCAGTTGGAACTTCTTCTGGGTATATGCCCAGGAGAGGTATTGCTGGATCTTCCAGTAGTATTATGTCCAATTTTCTGAGGAAATACCAGACTGATTTCCAGAGTGGTTGTACAAGCTGGCAATCCCACCAACAATGGAGGAGTGTTCCTCTTTCTCCACATCCTAGCCAGCATCTGCTGTCACCTGAACTTTTTATCTTAGCCATTCTGACTGGTGTGAGGTGGAATCTCAGGGCTGTTTTGATTTGCATTTCCCTGATGATTAAGGATGCTGAACATTTTTTTCAGGTGCCTCTCAGCCATTTGGTATTCCTCAGGTGAGAATTTTTTGTTTAGCTCTGAGCCCCATTTTTAAATGGGGTTATTTGATTTTCTGGGGTCCACCTTCTTGAGTTCTTTATATATATTGGATATTAGTCCCCTATCTGATTTAGGATTGGTAAAGATCCTTTCCCAATCTGCTGGTGGCCTTTTTGTCTTATTGACAGTGTCTTTTGCCTTACAGAAGCTATGTAATTTTATGAGGTCCCATTTGTTGATTCTCAATCTTACAGCACAAGCCATTAGAATACCCAAACTACAAGATACAAAAAGACAAGTGCCCCTCCTTGGTATTTTGTTTTTGTTTTTGTTTTTGTTTTTTGATAACTTTGGGTTGGAAGTCAATTTTATTCGATATTAGAATGGCTATTCCAGCTTGTTTCTTCAGACCATTTGCTTGGAAAATTGTTTTCCAGCCTTTCACTCTGCGGTAGTGTCTGTTCTTTTCCCTGAGGTGGGTTTCCTGTAAGCAACAAAATGTTGGGTCCTGTTTGTGTAGCCAGTCTATTAGTCTATGTCTTTTTATTGGGGAATTGAGTACATTGATATTAAGTGATATTAAAGAAAAGTAATTCTTGGTTCCTGTTACTTTTGTTGTTAGAGTTGGCATTCTGTTTTTGTGGTTGTCTTCTTTTAGGTTTGTTGAAGGATTACTTTCTTGCTTTTTCTAGAGTGTAGTTTCTGTCCTTGTGTTGGTGTTTTCTCTTCATTTTCCTTTGAAGGGCTGTATTTGTAGAAGGTATTGTGTGAGTTTGATTTTGTCATGGAATACTTTGGTTTCTCCATCTATGGTAATTGAGAGTTTGGCTGGGTGTAGTAGCCTGGGCTGGCATTTGTGTTCTCTTAGGGTCTGTATAACATCTGTCCAGGATCTTCTGGCTTTCATAGTCTCTGGTGAGAAATCTGGTGCAATTCTGATAGGCCTGCCTTTATATGTTACTTGACCTTTTTCCTTTACTGCTTTTAATGTTCTATCTTTATTTAGTGCATTTGTTGTTCTGATTATTATGTGTTGGGAGGAATTTCTTTTCTGATCCAGTCCATTTGGAGTTCTGTAGGCTTCTTGTATGTTCATGGGCATCTCTTTTTTTATGTTTGGGAAGTTTTCTTCTATAATTTTGTTGAAGATACTTGCTGGCCCTTTAAGTTAAAAATCTTCATTCTCATCTACTCTTATTATCTGTAGGTTTGGTCTTCTCATTGTGTCCTCAATTTCCTGGATGTTTTGAGTTAGGATCTTTTTGCATTTTGCATTTTCTTTGATTGTTGTGCCGATGTTCTCTATGGAATCTTCTGCACCTGAGATTTTCTCTTCTATCTCTTGTATTCTGTTGCTGATGCTCACATCTATGGTTCCAGATTTCTTTCCTAGTGTTTCTATCTCCAGTGTTGTCTTACTTTGGGTTTTCTTTATTGTTTCTACTTCCCTTTTTAGGTCTTGGATGGTTTTGTTCAATTCCATCATCTGTGTGGTTGTGTTTTTCTGTATTTCTTTAAGGACTTCTACCTGTTTAGCAGTGTTCTCCTGTATTTCTTTAAGTGAGTTATTAAAGCCCTTCTTGATGTCCTCTACCAGCATAATGAGATATGATTTTAAATCCAAGTCTTGCTTTTCGGGTGTGTTGGGGTATCCAGGACTGGCTGAGGTGGGAGTGCTGGGTTCTGATGATGGTGAGTGGTCTTTGTTTCTGTTAGTAAGATTCTTACATTTGCCTTTCTCCATCTGGTAATCTCTGGAGTTCGTTGTTATAATTGCCCCTGGTTAGAACTTGTTCCTCCTGTGATTCTGTTAGCCTCTGTCAGCAGACCTGGGAGTCTAGCACTCTCCTAAGTCTCAGTGTTCAGAGTACTCTCTGCAGGCAAGCTCTCCTCTTGCAGGGAAGGTGCACAGATATCTGTCGTTCGGACCTGCTTCCTGGCTGAAGATGAAGGCCTGAAACAGGTTCCTTTTCCAGAAGCTGTGTAGCTTCTGCCTGTCCCAGAAGCTGTGTCCCTTCTGTAGTCTGCACTCTCACCTGAGCAGACTAGTCTCTGAGGGATCCGGGACCCAAGATAGCTTCCCTGCCTGCTCTGGCAGAGCCCTCCTGGGCGGACACCTCTCCTCTAGTGGGGAAGGTGCCTGGATGTCTGGAGCCTGAAACAGGGTCTGTCCCAGAAGCTGTGTAGTTTCTGCTTGTCCCAGCAGCTGTGTCACTACTGTAGTCCGCACTCTCACCTGCACAGACTAGTCTCTGAGGAATCCGGGACCCAAGATGGCTCCTCCACCTGCTCCGGCAGAGCCCTCCCCCATATAATATTTTTATGATTTATTTACATCATATAATATCTTTATTACTTATTTATTTTAGCTTTTTATTGATTCCCTGTTAGCGTCCCATTATGTACCCCAGTTCCCCTCATGGCCTCATTCTTTACATCCTCCCTTTGCCCTTGCAACCTGTCACCCAAAAGAAAAGTACATAAGATAGTATAGAAAAAGAAAGAAAAAACAAAGAATAAAAACAACTTGTCATAGAAGCTGTAGTATGTCAGTATGTCACACACTATACCCTTTTGTCCATACATCTTTATCTAGCAAATGTTCATTGCAATGACTCATTGGTCTGGTTTGAGGCCTCAGGCTTCTGCTACACTATTAATACTGTATCCTCACTGGGACTCCTCTTGGATATCCTGTGGCTACCCTGTGTCATGGTGATCCTGCAGCCTTGGATATGCAGGACTGGTGCTTTCATGTTGTTTAAGCAGTTCATAGATGGGGTAGAGATTGGGATAAGACAATGCAAAGCCCCAGTGGTGGCAGCTAAGTTGTTCAACTTACCAGCTGTCCTATGTCTGCACCACCAGGGTGAGCTCTCCAGCACTGTCACAGCTAGATCACCCAGTGCTGCAGCCAGCAAGGTGCAAGATCAACTCTCCTAGTCTCCTGCCCTCAGGACCAGCTCACCTGTGCCCCACCCCCAACCAGGGTCAGCTGGACTGTGCTGCCTAGGCAAGGTACAGGGCCTGCTCTCTGGAGTGCTGCAGCCAGTGAAGGGCAAGGACAGCTCTTATGATCTCAGGGTCAACTGACTTCCCTGACTCGGGTGAGGGAGGCAAGGCATCTCTACCTCACCTCATCTACCTCAAGGCAGATGAGGGTACCTACACTCACATCCTCATCCATTCCCCTGCCACCAGGCTCAACTCTATTGTGCTGCCCTGGTAAGGGTTAAGCCAGCTCTCCTGAGTGTGATGACCAAGGAGGGCTGGCGCCAGCTCAATACAATGCCTCGGATGGCAGTCCAGACCAGGGATATCAGCATGGCCCTCAGTGCTAACACAGGCCTGGGACATCAACACAGCTTCCCAGTTGTCATAGAACCATAGATCTAGACATGGCTCTCAGAAACAGCACGTGCTCAGACAGCAATGCAAGCCAGTCAGGTCAGCACATCTCACCCACCCTCTGAGGTAGCATGGCTCTCAGACATCCACATGGTCTCTGGTGGCAGACAGACCAGACCACAAAAATCCACTTGGCTTTGGTGGTAATGTGGTGGCAGCCTGGACCAGAACCTCACCATAGCCCTGCTGTTGCCCAGGATCCTCTCACCTGTCTGTTCCTCACTGCTGCTGAGTCTCCTGTTCCACCTTTCTCTACAGTGTACATACTTTGTCTCCCATCCCTCCACTGAATATTCCATCTTTCCCATCTCTCCATCACCTGTTTGCCTATCACTGTGGCACCCTTGGTGGGTGCTTGGGTGTTTTTCTTCAGGCCACCCTGAAGGCCACATGACTATATTTTTAAAGGGACATTTCCATACCTCTTTAATTCATGTTAGGTAGTTGTTTCCTTCCTTCATCAATGTGGTGACACCATTGAGTTTCCCTCATTTTAAAATTTTATTTTTAAATTAGCATATAATGTGCTAGATAGTATAATGACAGTTTTGAACAAAGTGAGATTTCATCTTATCGTTTTCCCTCCTTCCATCTCACCCACACCCTTTTCATCCCACAGAGCATACTCATTCCCAGTTCATTTTCCTCTTCCATAACTTAACTGTCCCTGTGTTCACACTTCTAGCCACTACTGATCTCACTGTCTCCTTACCAGGTTTTTAGGCTTTACCCAGAGTAGGTCTTGTTTACACAGACACACCAGCAGACAGACAGACAAACAGACACACACACACATGCTAGAATCCACATATGAGGTATAACATAGGGGTTTTGTCATTATGAGTGTGTTCTCACTTTGCTTAATGTTCATGCTTTCCAGATCTATTTTTTCCTACAAATTTCATGATTTTTATTTTCAACTGAATACTATTATATTGTGGCTATACATCACATTTTTATTATTAACTTATATGCTGATGGACATATAAGTTAATAATGAATATAGCAGCATATGAATATAGCAGCAGGAAGCATTGATGTACAAGTGCCTCTACAGTAGAATCTGGAGTCCTTAGGGTATATGCCAGGAGTGCACAGCTGGATCATTTCATAATTTTCTTTTTAATTCCTTGCAGAGCCACCAGACCAAATTCCATAGTATGTGTATTAATTTGTATCTCCACTAGGCAGTGAGTAAACATTCCTTTCCCCCCACATCCTCTTGACCATCTGTTGTCAGTTTCCTTCTTAATAGTTCTCTGATTGAGATGGTGTGGTATTTCAAAGTAACTTTAATTTACATTTCCCTGAATACTGGGGACATTAAGTACTCTTTAAAAATACTTACTGGAGGTCTGGAAAGATGGCTCACTGATTAAAAAGCATTGGCTGCTCTTCCAGATGATGAGATTGAGTCCCTAGCACTTACATAGCAGCTGAAAATGCTGCAATTCCAACTCTGGCAGATCTGGCCTTTTCTCTGGCCAATTTTTATAACTCTTCTCTTATAAGAGTTGTTGTGGTCATGGAATCTCTTTACAACAATGGACCAGTCACTAAGACAATTATAAATAATAGCAATTTAATTGAATTAAAGTTCTAGTAAAAGGATATGAAATTAAGCACTGGAGACCTACATGTAGCACAGAGCTGGTTAGTAATTGGAAGGCTTTGCATGGTAGGATGCACTATTAGAACAAAAGGGAAATGAAAATCCCTGGTGCCAGCAATGCTGTCACAATGACTCCTTCCCATTATGATGACCTTAAGCTACTCACAAGGGACTGCCACCATGACCTAAGCATGTCTTGTAGATTATACCTTTTGATATTGTTGCACTGGCAATTATATTTTCCCTATTCAAATTTAATTTTTAAGTTACCATAAAAAGTACTAGACTTCATTAACATTTTCGTGTGTGTGTGTGTGTGTGTGATATGTGTGTAGCATTATACTTTATTCTCATTTGTCTCCCTCTTTCGCTGGCCAATCCCTGTTGTCTCTGCATTTCCTTTTCACCAGTTCCATTACTATGTTCCCTAATGCCCAGCTTATTTATATTCCACTTAAGGTCTTAGGGTTTTCTACACTTCTATTCTCAGGTGAAGAGGAGTGGGGACAGAAGCCAGAGGCTGTGGGGATGTTAGGCAGGTGCTGAAGCACTAAGATGGGAACATCCCCACGGTCTGTTTTTCTTCCTTCCTTTCTTTTCTTTCTTTGTTCCTTTTTCCTTTCCTTTCCTTTCCTTTCCTTTCCTTTCCTTTCCTTTCCTTTCCTTTCCTTTCCTTTCCTTTCTCTCTCTCTCTCTCTCTCTCTCTCTCTCTCTCTCTCTCTCTCTCTCCCTCCCTCCCTCCCTCCCTCCCTCCCTCCCTCCCTCTCTCTCCCTTCCTTCCTTCCTTTCTTTCTTTCTTTCTTTCTTTCTTTCTTTCTTTCTTTCTTTCTTTCTTTCTTTCTTTCTTTCCTTCTTTTTTGATGTTATTAAGTTGTCCAGGTTGTCCTTGAACTCACTCAGCTCACTCTATAGCCCAGGCTGGATTTAAATGTTCAGTCTTGCTGGGCATGGTGGCACACGCCTTTAATCCCAGCTCTTGGGAGGCAGAGGCAGGCAAATTTCTGAGTTTGAGGCCAGCCTGGTCTACAGAGTGAGTTCCAGGACAGCCAGGGCTTCACAGAGAAACCCTGTCTTGAAAAACCAAATAAATAAATAAATAAATAAATAAATAAATAAATAAATAAATAAATAAATAAATAAATATTTAGTCTTCCTGCCTCAGTCTCTGAAGCTGACAGTCTTATTCCACTGATCCACCATTTCTAAACATTTTCTATGTGAAGGTTACAATTTTTCATTTCTTTTGGAGAAACAACAACTATTATCTCTTCAAAAGATGATAGTATCCAATCTTCTTATAGTCCTTTTCACCTCTGGAATACCACATTGAATTTTATTATTTATCTAATATTAAAATCATTACATTACATTACATTACATTACATTACATAGATCAGAAACTCTAATATTCACAATTTTGGGACCTTTCTTTGTTCCTTTACCTATCAGAGTCTACATACATTGCTTTTCACTCTTCTAACTTAATGTTTTTATGCTGGTTTTTTTGTACCTTAGACCTTGTCCATGAGAAGCTTCAAACATAAATGAGTCTTCAAGTTTGGTAACAATTTTATTTAAATGTCACTTATACAGTGTTCAACCAACTCATTGAAATTATACAAGTTAATTATTTTTAATATACTTACATTATAGTCATCAATAAATCCACCATAGATTACCTTTATGAGTTTTCACCAAAAAGACACATAGTCTTTTTTTTCCCTTAGCACTTTGTTTTTAATAAGATAGAACTTACTCTACTAAAGTATATGATTTAAAGTTTGCTGGTATTTTCTAAGTACTTTGCAAAAGTAGCTGATGTCTAATTATAGGACATTTATACCACTCTCTGAAGAAACCAAACACCTTCTACCCATGGCAAAATTTGCAATGCCTGGAAAAGAGTAGTCTTCTCATCCCCTGGTATTCAATAACTTGCTAATGAAAACTTACTTTTAGAATTTAAAAATTAAATTGTAGTCCTTCTGGTCTGAGCCAGTGCCCTAAGCATACCTTGGGCACTATCATTGCACCCAATCCCACAACATCCAGAGGAAACTAGACTCCTAGGTGCTCTACCAGGCCCAGGATCTTAGGATCATAGGATCACAGGATCTCAGGAGCTTGGTTACACTAGGATTTCAGGATCCCAGAGGCAGCTTGATTCCCAGGAGCTCTTACACCCAGGATCTCAGGATCACAGAATCACTGAGACAGCTGGACTCTGAGGAGTTTTGACACAACCAAGATAACAGGAGGAAAAGGCTCCAGTCAGAGACAGTGAGTACAGGTAGCACCAGAGATAACCAGATGTCAAGAGGCAAGTGCAAGAATATAACAGAAACCAAGGTTACTTGACATCATCAGAACCCAGTTTTCCCAACATAGCAAGTCCTCAAAAATCCATCACAACAGAAAAGCAAGATCCAGATCTAAAATCACTTCTCATGATGATGATAGAGGACTTTAAGAAGGACATAAATAACTCCCTTTAAAAAAAAATACAGGAGAACTCATGTAAACAGCTAGAAGCCCTTAAATAGGAAACACAAGAATCACTTAAAGAATTGCAGGAAAACACAAACAAACAGGTGAAGGATTTGAACAAAGCCATCCAGGATCTAAAAATGGAAAACAAAACAACAATAACAAAAAAAAAATCACAAAGGGAGACTATGCAGGAGATAGAAAACCTAGGAAAGAGATCAGGAGTCACAGATGCGAGCATCTCCAGCAGAATACAAGAGATAGAAGAGAGAATCTCAGGTGCAGAAGATACCATAGAAAACATTGAAACAAAAGTCAAAGAAAATGCAAAATGCACAAACCTCCTAATCCAAAACATCCAGGAAATCCAGGACGCAGTGAGAAGAGCATAAACATATAGTTTCAGTTCCCTGGTAATAATACACGCAGAAGTTGGTTTCACAAGAGGGAATAGTATACATGAACTTTTGTAGTGAATGGCTTTGTAATATTCTCCTCCAAAGTATAATTGCTGTACCTCTGTCTAAGTGTTTATGGTAGACAGTTTGCTTACTCAAGGTAAAAATAGATAGGAAAGGCTAGGCCTTAGTGGCACAGTGTTTGGTTGCCAGGGGCAAGGCTCTAGGTTTGATCTCGAGCACTGGAAAAAGTGGAATATAAATCATTTTACATATGCCCCTGTCTTAGAAAAGCCGGGGCTCTTTCTGCTTAACTCTTGGGATGTTACTATGGAGATCTAATCCGGAGGTAGATGTCACAGCTCTTTGCTCTGGCAAATATTTACCTCCAATGTTTATTGTTCAATTTTATTGCTGACATTTCCGCTCGGCTTTCAGCAGCTCAGTATTAAATTTGAATTTAATAATTCGTATTTTGTCAGGTGAAATATGTTTCTAAATGTCAAGCTTGTCACCTGGATGCTTCCGCCCACTTGGTCTGGGTCTGATGAACACTTTATGATGTGCTAAATCTTTGATATTTTAAAAAAGACATTAAAATAATTTAGTCACATTTTCTTAGTAGTCAAAAATGAAGTGTTGGTTCAAGCTGTGGACAAGCCTATGTGGCATTTTAATCATTAATGATGGGTGAGGTCAGGCCCAGTCCATGTGGGGAATGCCATCCTTGGTCTAGTGGTCCTTGGTTATATGATGAAGCAGGCTTAACTAGTCATGTACAGCACACCAGTAAGCAGCATCCCCCACAGCCTCTGCATCGGCTCCTGCCTCCAGTTTTCTGCCCCATTTGAATTCCTTTCCTGACTTCATTTGATAATGAATAGTGAAATGGCACCTAGCTAACTTACTTTTTGGTCATGGTGTTTCATTGGAGCAATAATAATTCTAACTAGGGCAAGTTTATATCAGGATCATAGGGTACCATTGTGATAGGCCTGGCCATGTTGCTTTTCTGGTAGATTGTGGAAGCCCTTTGGAACTTTGGGCTAACAAAGCTGTTGAGTATTGAGGGATCAGTGGGATATTTTGTAGGAACTGGGAAACTCAAAATGTTAAGAGCAATGCAGAATATGAAGACCATGGATTGTGAAGTTTCAAAGGGACCATTAAAGTCTATATCAGGGCCATTTGCTATTTTGAGTTGAGAGTCTGTGGTTCTGGTTAGCTGTGATTGAAAAATCAGCTGTGATTCACAAGACACCAGAGCCAATAAAGTAAAATCTTTGCATTACTGGGACAGTAGATACTGCTCACCTGGAGAGAAGAAATCAGTGGTGATTAAGAAAAGACTTGCATCACTGAGTTAAAAATCTCTGGAAGGTGATTCCTCAGATTCTACACAAAGAAGCTCTCTTAGAAACATGGCCAAGGTTGTACCCTGCACAAACAGCCAAATGTGGCAATGTAAGTCTTCGAGGTGGTACTGGTTTTGAAGGCTTGAAAGGATCATGAAGAACAGGTAAAGAGTGGCACTGCGTGGCAGGGTGTTGCTATTGGTGAAAGTATGCTCCAAATGTAGCAAGGGACCCAAGTATTTTGGAGACGCCAAAACCTTGGGATGCCCACCAAGAACAGGAGGAGCAGCGGTATGGAGCCAGTGGGAGCTTAGAAGACAAGCCGGGTGTGGTGCGAGAACACTGGACTTACCTACATTGCACTTCCTGATACTTCTTCTCTCCTCAAACTGTGCACTGTGCATTTTTCCTTGATCCTTTTCATTAGAGATCTGCATAAAGAGTGATAACTAATAAGCACACCACAAAGTCAATACAAGGTGCTCTTGAAATCTCCTCTTCTGATTCATTAAGCCAAAACTCTTCAAGTTAGCCTCAGGCAGATTTTAAGGACAGATTTCCAAAATATCACAATTTCATCTCTAGACCTCTTCCTAATAGTCTTCTCCTCTGAAACTTCTCAAGCTGAGCCTCTGCATTCCACATTGCCTTAGCATCACTGCCTTCTGTGATCCTCCTAAGCCCAGCTTGAAGCATCCAAGTGATTTTCTGGACTGAAGTTCCAAGGTCTGTCCTATTCTTCTGAGAGACAGCATAGTCAGGCCTATCATAAAAATTCCCTGCTCCCTAATACCCACTTCTGTCTCAACCACTGTTCTATGATTGTGAAGAGATACAATGACAATGGAAACCCATAAATGAAAGCACTTAATTGGGGCCTGTTTCAGTGGAGTGGTTCATTACTCTTATGGCAGGGAGCATGGTGGCATGTGAACACATATGTTGCTGGAGAAGTGGCTAAGAATTTTACAATCTTGACCTGCAGGATGCAGTAAAAGAGGGACACTGAGATTGGTTTGAACTAGCCCAACCCAGTGGCACACTTCTTCAAACCAAGCTATACTTCCTCCAACAAGGGCACAACTCCTATTTCTTCTTAAGCAGTACTACTGCTTGTTGACTAAGCATTCAGATATGTGGGCCTCTGGGAACCATTTATACTCAAACCACAACAGTAAGGGACACATACTTGTATCTTACTCACATAACACTCAAATATTATACAATAATCTCTCCAAGGGATTTATACATTAACTGCCAGCCTATTCATTTCATATTTCACTGTCAATAGAATATGTTTTTTCATCAAGATTACCATTACCTTCAATCTAGTTTTAATGTATTTTAAGTGTCTCAAGTCTTCATTCTGTTAGTTTATTCCTTGTGTGCACTAACCAACGATGTACCATTAATGCAAATGGCATTGTCCCCATAGTTAATCCAGATACCATTTTGAAGTCATTCATTAGGAGCTCTTTCTATGAATGTGGCTGAATCTATTAACATGCTTGATTACATGATGTGCTGATAATTATTATTACCAGTGATATGGGCAATGTAATAACATTTAAAATCATATAAAATTAGAATAACATTTGAATACATTAAGAACAGCCTAATGAAATCTCCAATCACAAAATTTTTACCAATTAAAAGATTTTTCTGCCTGCTCCAGTTCACAAGTGGCGGTGGAGAAATGGAACCGTCATTATCAGAAGGTGCTGGTGGCAGTGCAGCGTGGCTGCCTTGGCCTCTAGGAAGTCAGCCCGACCCACCAAACTAGACACAAATGGCCAGTCCCCGTTCCATCTGGCAGCCTCCAAAGACCTGACAGAGTGTCTGACAATACTGCTTGCAAATGGGGCTGATATCAACAGCAAGAACGAGGACGGAAGCACAGCCCTTCATTTGGCCACCATCTTCTGTCAGCCACAGTATGTGAAGGTCTTGCTTCAGCACGGTGCTAATGAAGATGCTGTGGATGCAGAAAATCGCAGTCCATTACACTAGGCAGCCTCCTCTGGCTGTGCCTCAAGTGTCCTCCTGCTGTGTGACCACGAAGCCTTCCTGGATGTGCTGGATAAAGATGGACGCACACCACTGATGACTGCATCGCTGGGTGGTCATGCAGCTATCTGCTCACAGCTGTTGCAGAGAGGTGCCCGAGTTAATGTCACAGACAATGATGACAAATCAACTTTGATCCTGGCCTGTGAGAAGGGCAGCACTGAGGTGGCTGAGCTGCTCCTGAGCCATGGAGCGGACGCTGGAGCGGTGGACAGCTTGGGACACAACGCTCTTCATTATGCTTTGCATACGCAAGACAAGGAGCTGTGGAGGCTGCTACAGAAGGTCCTGAACCGACAGCGGAGAGGCGGTCATGGACTGGTTCAACACCCAGATCACCCATCTCAGGCCTCTTCATCTGAGACTCGGGTGGGATTTCCTCCTAAGAGCTGAGCGGATCCAAGAGCTGAAGAAGCAGCAGAAGGCACTGGCTACAATAAACCCAACATGAGTTCCCAAGAGAGCTGAAGACTTAGCCCCAGCAGAGATCCATCATGAAGTACACAGAAAGTCCCAACCAGAGCAGGGGCTGCCCCAGGGCCCAAGTTCAGAGACCACCAGGAAAGCCACAGGACAGCAACCGAACACCAATGGGGGGCAGGGGGAGGACAGAACCTTGGTCTCCAGAGCACTGAGCAGGTGTGTGCTGGTCAGAAGGAGAGGACCCCAGCTCCAGGGACTGAACCAGCAGGCACAGTGGGAGAGCCAGTGGGCATAGCGGCAATGAATCAGCTCCTCCTACAGCTAAAGGAAGAGCTGGCTGCAGTGTGGCGAGAAAAGGATGCTGCCAGAGGGGCTTTGTCAAGACCAGCTCTGGAGGGAGCCCTGGGGACTCCCAGAGCTGAGGCTGCAGCAGCTGCCTGGGAAAGGGTGGAAGCCAGGTTTGAGAGGGTGCTGGTAAGGTTAGATGGAGCAAAGATGGGACTGCATGTGAACCTGAGGTCCCTGTCCAGGGGTCAGTCCCAGGATGCTCTAAAGAGCAGGAAGAAAATAAGGCTCCTGGAATCAGAGGAGAGCCCTTAGGGGCCTCTGGAAGAGAACAGGACTGGGGAGAGGCTTGGCAAAGGGACAGCTGGAGAAAGAGGTGTCAGCTCTGAGACTGAGCAATAGCAACTTGCTGAAGGAATTGGGAAAGTTGGGGCGCGAGAGACAACGCTTGCAGGGAGAGCTGCAGTCCTTGACCCAGAGGCTACACCGGGAGTTTGTGCTCAAGCCGGAGGCACAGGTCCAGCTGTGCTACAGCAGTTGTGGAGGAGCGTGGGGATGTTGACAGAGGAACTAGCCATGGAGAAGGAGACCACAGATAAACTACGCAGGCAACTGGCCTCCCAGACTAGCGGCCTCCAAGGACTGTGGAACTGCCTACCCTCAGACCTCGTGGACAAGGGGAATACACAGAATACAGCTGCAGAACCCCTGGAGGAGCTGCAGGCCTGTATCAGCACCCTGGTGGATCGGGACCTCGAGGCTCAAAGGATGCTGGCTTGGTTGGAAGAGGAAAACCAGCAGCTGAGGGGATCCTTAGCTCCCTGTGGGGAACCAGAGGCCTCCCTCAAGGCTACAGCATTCCCGTAAGTGGCCGCCCTGGAGGAAGATCTGGGGAAGCTAGAGGAAGAGCTACGGGGGCTGTGCAGGCCACGATGAGTGGGAAGAGCCAGGAGATCCGGGAGCTGAAACAGCTGCCCTACCAAACCATGAAAGAAGTGGCCAAGCTGAGAGCTCAGGAAGCAGCCAGCCTGCGCCAGCACAAGAAGACTCGAGGCTCGCTGGTGGCCCAGCCCCAGGCTTGGGGCCAGGAGCTCAAAGTTGTGCTGGAGAAGTACAGCACAGCCTGTCGGGGGGGGGGGGGGGGAAGCGGGACACAGTGGTGGAGGAATGTCGCCACAGCGAGGACCTGGCGGCTCCAGCGGCCCAGCAGGAGCACCAGGCTGGTGACGCACGGGTACTCGGAGCAGTTCGAGAAAACTGCTGAGCTCCTGAAAGAGAAGACAAACCACCTCATCGGGGCTTGCCGGGACAAGGAGGCCAAGATCAAGGAGCTGTTGATGAAGATAGAACAGCTTTCCGAAGAAGTTCTAGAAGTCCGGGGCGAGAATGCTCACCTCGCCCTGCAGCTGCAGGATTCCCAGAAGAACCACGAAGACATCATCTCCACCTACAGGAGTCATCTACTGAATGCTGCTCGGGGCTACATGGAACAAGACGTCCACAACATCCTACTTCGAATCCTCAGCATGCAGGAGTGAGGCAGGCTCACTGTGTGTCCTCAGGGATAAAGGCATTTCTCTTTTGTGAGTTGTGAGTGGAGGCTAAAGAGGGCTGGGGCTATGGAGAAAGGACTTGGGGGAAAGGGACGCTTATAGAAGGGATGGGGTGAGTTTTTTTGTTTTGGGGTTTTTTGTTTGTTTGTTTTTGTTTTTTGTTTTTGTTTTGTTTGGTTTTTTTTTTTCCTCTCTCGTGGCTGACACTGGGGAGTCCTGTAGGGCATAGAGCATTGAAGTAGTTAACTGAAAAGATAAAGTGTGGGTCACTAGAGGGAGTCAGGACCTTGTGAGCAGGTGGCACGAGATTAGTGACTAACAGGATGACTGTGAATAGGACAAACAGAAAAGATGGCTGGAATATTTTCCTAAAGTGTGGGGTACAGAGATGCCAGTTACGGATGAAGGGTAGTGGGACAGTCTCAGGCTTTCTCACCCTTCATCCAAAATCCAACCATCTCCCAGCCTCCCTCCTACCCCTTTGTGGGCAGCCCTCTTTCCAGTTTGGAAAGACAAGCAGACCCTTTAACATGTCGATGTGGATAGGAGGAGAGCAAGGATACAGAGTTCATCTTTGAATTTCTTCTTTCAGGGAATAATGAGGCTCGATCAAGCTGTGGTGGGCAGGTAGGTGGATGGTGATTACCCACTAGTGGTGTTGTGGGTGGGGCTTAACAGGACACACGAACTCCAGACCTGAAAACCTGGACCCTGGAATCAGCACGGATGAGACTAGAATTGTGGTTGTAAACTAGCTCCTTGGAAAATAAAGCAGAAAACAGAAAAAAAAAATTCTGAACTTTTAAAAACTCAAGGGTATCAACCCATTCGTCTCTCAGCATGATCATATAAGATTCTCAACTTTACACTTTCTAAACTGGAAGAGTTTCTTCTTTGTTTCTAGTTCCCTTCCAACTTTTTAATTTTAGTCTATGGCAAAATACAGTGCCTCATATAGTGACTACCTGAGAATTCAGCAACAAGCAAACATCCTTCATTATTCTCTAATTTCAAGAAAGAGGGTCTTCTCCCTTCTTGAATGAACTGGAGAGTTGAAGCCACAGTAGATCTTTCACACTGTAGAGAAACCTTCTATATTATTTTGTTCCATAGATTAGATTTTGGTAACTGTCTTGCCAGGAGATATACCATTTTGATATATGAACCAATTATATATGAAGAAAGGTTTTTTTTCTTTTTCAATTAATTAATCTATTTATTTATTTTATAGCCTGATCATTACCTCTACCTCCCAAACACCACCTCACACAGTCCTTTACCTATCTCCACTCCCCTTCTCTGAAAAAGTGGAGCGTCCCCCCAACCCAGATATACCCCTCAACCCTGGCACATCAAGTCTCTGCAGTTAGGTGCATCCTCTCCTATTAAGTCCAGAAAAGGCAGCCTGGTTAGAGGAATGGACAGACAACAGCTTTATGGACAGTCACCACTCCAGTTGTTGGGAGACGCACACGGAGATTGAGCTCCACATCTGCTACATATGTTCCAGGGGCCTTGGTCCAGTCCATGTAGGCTCGTTTGTTGGTGGCTCAGTCTCTGAGAACCCATCTGGGTCCAGGTTAGTTGACCCTCTTGGTCTTGCTGTAGAGTTCCTATACAGGCCCTCAAGTCCCTCAATCTTTACCCCAACTTGTCCATGTGAGTGCCTCAGCTCCATCCAATGTGTTGGCTATGGGTTTCTATATCTGTTTTAGTCAGCTACTGAATGGAGCCTCTCAGAGAACAGTTATGCTAGGCTCCTGTCTGCAAACATAAGAGAACATCATTAATAGTGACAGGGATTGATGTTTGCCCATGGTTGGATCTCAAATTGGACCAGTTATTGGTTGGCCATTCCCTCAGTCTCTGTTCCACATTTGCCCCTGCATTTCTTTTAGACAGGACAAATTTTGGATCTTGAGTTTTGTGGGTAGGCTGTTGTCCTTATCCTTCCACTGGGGAGGGGGGCTCCTGCCTGGCTATAGGAGGTGGCATCTTCAGGTTCCATATCCCCACTACTAGAAGTCTTCGCTAAGGTACCTGCATTGACTCCTAGGAACCTTCCCCAACATCCTTAGTCATCAGGGAAATGCAAACCAAAACAACTCTGAAATTTCATCTTAAAAGATGCCCCACCAAGCCAGAGGAGCATGTGTTCCAACATGTTCATAGCAGCCTTATTTGTGACAGCCAGAAGCTGGAAAGAACCCAGATGTCCCTCAACAGAAGAATGGATACAGAAAATGTGGTTCATTTACACAGTGGAATTACTACTCAGCTATTAAGAACTAGGACATCCTGAGATAACTCAGACCCAAAATTACATGTATGGTATGTACTCACTAATATGTGGATATTAGCCCCCCCCCAAAACAAAAGTACAGAATACCCAAGATACAGTCCACAGAACTCAAAAAAAGGTTAACAAGCTGAAGTGTCCAAGTGAGAACTCCTCAATCCTATTTTGTAGGGAGAAGAAAGCAATCACAAGTGAGGAGGGAAGGAGGGGCCTGGGATGGAAAGTGGACAGTGTGGAGAGGGAGAGGGTAACCTGATCTGGTTTTGGGTGACAGAAAAGGACTGAAGCCCTGAGGGCCAACAAAAAGAATTGAAACAGGCAACCTAGGGAGGTAGGAGGTTGGGGGGAGCCTCCAGAATGCACTAGAGACCTGGGAAGTGAGAGACTCTCGGGACTCAAAGGAAGGGACCTTAGATGAAATGCCCAATAGTAGGGAGAGGGAACTTATAGAGCCACCTCCAACAGGAAGACAGGGCATCAAATGAGGGTTGCCATTCCACAGTCAAAACTCTGAGCCATAGAGAAGCACCTGAAAAAATGTTCAACATCCTTAATCATCAGGGAAATGCAAATCAAAACAACCCTAAGATTCCACCTCACACCAGTCAGAATGTCTAAGATCAAAAATTCAGGTGACAGCAGATGCTGGCGTGGATGTGGAGAAAGAGGAACACTCCTCCATTGTTGGTGGGATTGCAAGCTTGTACAACCACTCTGGAAATCCGTCTGGCGGTTCCTCAGAAAATTGGACATAGTACTACCGGAGGATCCAGCAATACCTCTCCTGGGCATATATCCAGAAGATGCCCCAACTGGTAAGAAGGACACATGCTCCACTATGTTCATAGCAGCATTATTTATAATAGCCAGAAGCTGGAAAGAACCCAGATGCCCCTCAACAGAGGAATGGATACAGAAAATGTGGTACATCTACACAATGGAGTACTACTCAGCTATTAAAAAGAATGAATTTATGAAATTCCTAGCCAAATGGATGGACCTGGAGGGCATCATCCTGAGTGAGGTAACACATTCACAAAGGAACTCACACAATATGTACTCACTGATAAGTGGATATTAGCCCAAAACCTAGGATACCCAAGATATAAGATACAATTTCCTAAACACATGAAACTCAAGAAAAATGAAGACTGAAGTGTGGACACTATGCCCCTCCTTAGAAGTGGGAACAAAACACCCTTGGAAGGAGTTACAGAGACAAAGTTTGGAGCTGAGATTAAAGGGTGGACCATGTAGAGACTGCCTTATCCAGGGATCCACCCCATAATCAGCATCCAAACGCTGACACCATTGCATACACTAGCAAGATTTTATCGAAAGGACCCAGATGTAGCTGTCTCTTGTGAGACTATGCCGGGGCCTAGCAAACACAGAAGTGGATGCCCACAGTCAGCTAATGGATGGATCACAGGGCTCCCAATGGAGGAGCTAGAGAAAGTACCCAAGGAGCTAAAGGGATCTGCAACCCTATAGGTGGATCAACATTATGAACTAACCAGTACCCCGGAGCTCTTGACTCTAGCTGCATATGTATCAAAAGATGGCCTAGTCGGCCATCACTGGAAAGAGAGGCCCATTGGACACACAAACTTTATATGCCCCAGAACAGGGGAACGCCAGGGCCAAAAAGGGGGAGTGGGCGGGTAGGGGAGTGGGGGTGGGTGGGTATGGGGGACTTTTGGTATAGCATTGGAAATGTAAATGAGCTAAATACCTAATAAAAAATGGAAAGAAAGAAAAGAAAAAAAAAAAACTCTGAGCCATAATTGTTCCTGTCTGAAAGAACTTTAGGGACGGAAATGGAGAGAAACCTGAGGAAAAGAAGGTCCAGTGACAGGCCCAAAGTGGAATCCAGCTCAAGAGCAGGTCCCAAGGTCTGACACTATTACTCAGGCTATAGAGGAAGGTGACCCTGTAGGAGGACCAGCAGTCTCAATTATTCTGGACCCCCAAGATCTCTCAAACACTGGACCACCAAAGAGGCAGCATACACCAGCAGATATGAGGCTCCCAACACACATACATCAGAGAACTTCCAGGTCTGTGTTCAATCAGAGATGATGCACCTAACCCTCAAGAAATTGGAGGCCCCAGGGAACATAGAGGTTAGGTGGGGTTGGAGGTGGGGGGCAGGAAAATCCTTGTCAAGACAGGGTTGGGGAGGAGGCATGGGATGTGGAACAGGATGGGGTGGGGAATAAAATCTGGAGTGAAAAAACAAAAACAAACAAAAAACAAAACTCAAGAAACAACATATGCTGGAAAGGATGTGGATAAGGGGGAACACTCTTCCATTGCTGGTGGAAATGCACATTTGTACAACCACTCAAGTAATCAATCTGGCAGTTTTTCAGAAAATTGGAAATAGTTCTACCAGAAGACCCAGATATACTGCTCCTGGGCATATACCCAAAAGATATTCCACCATACCTCAAGTTCATATGCTCCACTATATTCATAGCAGCTTAATTCATAATAAGCAGAATAACCGAGATGTCCCTCAACTGAAGAACGGATACAGAAAATGTGGTTCATTTACACAATGGAGTACTACTCAGCTATTAAAAGCAAGGACATCATGAATTTTGCAGGCATATGGATGGAACTAGAAAAATCATCCTGAGTACTTAGGTAAACTAGACTCAAAAGACATACATAGTATGTACTCATTTATTTGTGGCTAATAAGTCATAAAGTACAGGATGCCAACCGTACACCCCACAGACCCAAAAAAACTAAACAAGAAGGAAGGTCCAAGTGAGGATGTTTGAATCTCATTTAGAAGTGGGAATAAAAGAGTCATAGGAGGTAGAGGGAGGGAGAGACCTGGGTAGGAGAGGGAATGTGGAGGAGGATGAAAGGGTTCAGGAACATATGTGAGGAGAAACAGGAGAGAGGGCCAGAGGGCCAGGAGATTGAATCGAAATCTGCAGTTGATGGGCTGGGGGGCATCTATAGGAGGTGTCAAAGAAGCAAGTTTTTAATTTACAAATTTATTTTTCAACTTAAAATGAAAGTTGTTCATTTTATGAATTAAGTTATATATTTCACAATTTCATGTATGTATATGATGCATTCTGATTCTTTTCTGTTCTCTTCTCCTTTTTTTTCTTTTCTTTCTTTTTTTCTTTTTTCTTTTTTTTTGGTTTTGGTTTTGGTTTTGGTTTTGGTTTTTGGTTTTTTAGAGACAGGGTTTCTCTATATAGCCCTGGCTGTCCTGGAACTCACTCTGTAGACCAGACTGGCCTCGAACTCAGAAATCTGCCTGCCTCTGCCTTCTGAGTGCTGGGATTAAAGGCGTGCACCACCAGGCCCAGCTCTCTTCTCCTTTCTAATGTCCTCCCAATCCTATCATCTTACCCCCATGCCTCTTCTCCCCGTGACTCATCATCTTAGGTTCATGACTTTTGGTCTTGCCTTGTGATCCACTCAGTTTAACCAGGTCTGTTAGTGGCAATATCCACTGGAGACTGGGTGTCACCAGGGGATGGACACACAACTGCAGGCAAGGCTACCCACTTTCCTTGGATGTATCAGTAGGAAATACCTCAGCAGTGAGTGGTGGGAAGCACTGAGCCCCTGCTCCACCCAGGCTTAGCAGTCTCTGTCCTAAAATTGCTTGTTCCTTTAAAGACTTCTCTTAATTACTTGTTTTAATGAGGTTATTTCTTTTCAAGAGTGTCTGAAAATAATATCTACAAAGTCTTCAGTCGTTTTCTGCTTCATTCATTATTGTCATTTGTCACCTTTGACGCTCATTCTTCGGTTCATGTTACATGTTTTCTAAGTCTGTTTCCTCACAAGTTATTGTCACAGAAGGCCATGTCAGTATTCTTGCTGTTGCTCATTTAACAGTTTTTATTTTAATGCTATTTTCAAGGAGCCTCGAAAATTTAGAGATAAGTATTTGTGTTCTGTTTCTTGAAACTGAAGTTGACCAACTCCTTTTTCTGGTCAATGTTTCCAACTCAAATGACTTGACTATATGAGTTAAATACCACAGGTATCGTCTATAAATTTATTGGCTCCCTTATTATGGTAAATTTTAATTATTTATTAAAATGCAGGTGTCAATAATAGGGTATTTATTAATGCAAAAGAAGCTTATGCCTTGCTTATTTTTATGTTAAATATTAGGGATGTGAATTTCTCATTCTGGTGAAATGCCATATGTAGTTTTTCTGCTTTGTTGGAATTACCTTCAGAAAAGAGTTCATATTTCTGTGTAAAATTCTTCACGTTCAATCTCCACCTATCTAAAATGGCTATGTAGTATCTTGTTGAAAAAGAATAGTAATAACTAGATAAAACCACATTGGTGCAGCCAAAAGTAACGCCATACTGCCTCACTGAGAAAGATGCACACTCCTAATTATAAAGAGAAGTAGCAACTGCCATCCAGGATCTTACTTTTTATTCCATGGTAATAACAAAGCCTGTTATAGAGTAAATTTGGATGTCAATCAAGCTGTAGCAAGACAAGAAAGCTTTACAAAGTCAAGACCCCAAGATAGCAGCACAGTGTAGCCAGAGAATTAATGTGTTCTGGTTCGTGTTTTTCAGGTACCACGAATCCTTGTTTAAACTGGATGATAACTGCGATTGCATTCATCATTTTGTTTTTGGTTTCATGCATCATCAGTGCTGTTCTCTACATTTATTTCCAAAAGAAAAGGTAAGATATATATACATATATATATATATAGCAAGCTGATATGACAGAGAAACTAGGTACAATAGAGCTAGATAGAAATATTTTTTTAGAGCTGGAGAGATGGCTCAGTGGTTAAGAGCACTGACTGCTCTTCTGAAGGTTCTAAGTTCAAATTCCAGCAGCCACATGGTGGCTCACGGCCATCTGTAATGAGATCTGATGCCCTCTTCTGGGGTGTCTGAAGACAGCTACAGTGTATTTACATATAATAAATAAATAAATCTTTAAAGAATTATTTAAAAAATAGTTTTTAAATTCCAGGGGTTCTGGAAAAAATCCATCCAGAATAGTGAAGGGAAACTTATCTCCATTTGCTGGATGGTTCCTGACATTCAATGATTCAAAACTTGACTGCTGGCAAGCATTTTATATAATACTGAATTGAATGTACTATTTTTAAAACAAAAATGTTTATTTTTATGTTATGTGTGTGTGTTTTACCCGTGTGTTTCTGTATGCTAAATGTGTGTTTGGTGCCTGTGGGGCACTGAAGAGGTTGTTAAAACTCAAGTTGCAGGCAGTTGTGAAACCTCCATAAGGGTGCTGGGAGCTGAACCAGGGTCCTCTGATCAAGCAACAACTTGCCTTAAATGATGAGCCATCTTTCTATCACAAGCTTAAGATTCTTTATTGAGAATAAATTTTCACAGAAGAAAGCACAAGGTCCAAAGAAATTGGTGGGAGAGAGATGTAGAGCCAGGAAGCCTGAAACAGATCCAACTGAGCCATAAGGTGAAATGGCAATCTTACTTTATAGGATTAATATAATAAAATACACACCATTTATTCAGCTCCCTGGTGGACTGCTATGCATGATGGGAAGATAAATGGAAATAAGACACTAGGCAGTGGCAGTAAAAACTATAGACATAATTGGTAGCATGTGTCTTATTTTGCTGTCATTGTATATTCTTTAAATTTAAAAACCTTTGGTGTATTTGTTCCACAACATTTTTTTTTTTTTTTTGGTTTTTCGAGAACTCACTCTGGCCTCGAACTCAGAAATCTGCCTGCCTCTGCTTCTCAAGTGCTGGGATTAAAAGCGTGCGCTGCCACCACCTAGCGTTCCACAACATCTTAATCCAAGGAAATGCATAAACCAAAGAAGCCTGAGAATCTTATCTATGATCTAGAAGGCTCTCTCATGGGATGGGGAAGATGTGCCTTATAAGACAAGAATGACGGAGCATTTTGGAGAGTCTGCTGTACTAGTCAGGATGTCATGTCTAGAATCAAGAGGTAGAAAAGAGGAGGAGGTATTAAAGCTATATTCAGGATGGAATCTTCTGACTGATAGCTGTGGAGAAAGACTAAGAGGCAGGATTTATCTTACTCAAGGTAAGCGTTAAAACATAAAGGTAAGGTTAGCACTAAAGAAAACCTGTACAACCATGCAAAAGAATAAAGAAATAGCAAGCTTTGCAGGAAGAATTCAGAATTCTGTTTGGAACCGTGCCACTTTTAAATGTCTACTTTATACCCCAGGAACTGTGTTAATTAAGTATCCACATGTATAAACCTGGGCTTTCTGGAACGGATGGTAAGTTTTGTAATATAGAAGATATGATCACCACTGAGGCAGATCATAAATTTTTTTTCACAACTTAACGTAAAAATAATAATCAAGTTCTACTAATGTGATCAAACTCTCAAGGGGATTTTCTAGGATAAATCTCTCAAATTTTAATTAATAGCCTGCTTTTGCAATGTGCTGCCATGGAGGGGGTGGGGAATGTTTGGTCCGTATTCGGTTTATTTGTATATCAGTGTTATGTTTTTGTAGGTCAAATAACATGCCCGAGCCATCATCAACACAGATGCCTAACCCACTATCAACACTGGTACCCACACCACCATCAACAGAGACTGAGAACTTAATGAGACATCACTGCCAGTCTGAGACATAATTGATTGTATGTGATTTTTATTCTGTCACTATATTTTTAAATTTAAGAATGTTTCAAATTTTTGAAAATGTATTCACTAGCAGCAATTATCATGTTAGAAATAAGTGGAGACAAGAATTTGTTTCAAGTGAGGTTTTATTTATGTTAATGTCTTTACATTTTGAAGTTAAAATTAGATTTAACTGATACATAATAATTATAGATATTTATGGAGTATCATGTATATTTTGATAGCAAGTTAAAGGTATCTGTTTACTCAGACATTTATCATTTCTTTGTGCCTAAAACTTTTCAAATCTTTCCTGTAAGGTTTTAAAAATATGCAGCACACAGTCATTATCTATAATTACCCTCCTGTGCAGTAGCTCAAGAAAGTCTCACTTCTAACTATAAACTTAGTTTTGACCACTTTTTCCTCATCTCTCCTACCCTCTACTAACCCAGTCTCTAAACAATACCATTCTACTCTCAACTCTGTGACGTGAATTGTGTATTCCTTATCTTGATCAAATCACTTATCACTTGTCTTTAAGTAACTGGATTTTTTTTGGGGGGGGCTTTGTATGGATGAACCCCGAGTTCCATCCACATTGTTGCAAATGACAGAATTTCCATTTATGGCCAAATAATATTTACACCGCTGTGTGTATTATGTTTTCTTACTCTGCTCATTAGTTCTAGACAGGTAGTTGCTTTAGTCTTCATCTGTTGTGAATAGTGTTACAAAAAAACTGTGGAAGTCCAGATATCTTCTCAACATTTTCAACATATTGATTTCTTTTCCTTTTCAATATATATCCAATAATGGAATAGCCTGATTATATAGCAGTTTGATTTTTAACTTTTCGAGAATCCTTCATGGTGTTTTCAGTAATGGCATATTAATTTATATTTCACCTACACTATGTGAGGATTCCCTTCTCCATGTGCATACATCAGTTTTCTTTGGTGCCTTAAATAATAAATACTCCTGTGTGGTAAGCTGCTACCTTCTGGTGGCTTGATTTGCATTTCCATGATGACTAATGATATTAAGCATTTTTCATGTCCCATTAAATGCCATTTTGTATGCCTTCCTTCAGATATGTCTATTTAAGTTTATTGCCAATAAATCAAGTAATTTTTATTGAATTCTTAAGTTCCTAATATGTCTTTAAATATCAAAGTCTTGGCAGATGTGGACTTTTCAAATATTTTCTTCTTTTCATAAGATGGTCTTTCATGTTATTGGCAACTGTTTTCCATGTTGACCAGAAATGTTTTAGTATCATGTAATTCATTTTCTGTTTTGATTTTGTTGTCTGAGCTTTTGGGATCTTGTCTGAATTGTCCTTATTGATTCCACTTTCCTGAATATTTTTCCCAAGATTTGTTCTAGTGGTTTTATAATTCTATATTTATAGAGTTTTATATTTATATTTGATATTTATATTTAATACTCATAATTCTATATTTATAGAATTTGATATTTATATTTAATATATACTTGAAAACTATATAATGCAATATATTATATAGGTTTACAAATACAGTATTTGAACCTTCCCTCTAGTTGGATTTGATTTTTGCAATTTCTGTGAGAGACAGCTCTAGTTTCACACTCTTGCATGTGGGTTATCCAATCCACAACACTATTCTTCGACAACACTGTGTTTTACCAGTACTTGTGTGTGTGTGTGTGTGTGTGTGTGTGTGTGTGTGTGTGTGTGTGTGTGTGCGTATTCTTAGTGTCTTTATTGAAAATTAGTTCTCTGTAGATAGGTGGGTTTATCACAGAGTCTCTATTCTGTCCTGTTGGTCTATGTGTCTCTGTTTTGTTTCCATGTAGCTTCATGGTATATTTTGAAGTCAGGAGGTCTCCAGGGTTCTTTTGCTAGTTCTGTGTAGAACTGCACTAAAATCACATGAACTCTTTTGATCACTTTGAGTAGTGCAGATATTTTTTATGAATTGAATTTCCCCAGTCTTTGAGTATAGGATATCTTTTCAGTGTGTGTGTCTTCTTTGGTTTCTTTGTCTAATGTTTTGTGACTTCTTTTTCACTGTGAAAACCTTTGGGAAGGCTGATAGCCATTTCAATATAATTTCTCTCACCTAATCTTTGTTATCCATTTCTTCTAGTCTCTCCTCTTTAGAATGCTGAGTGTTTTTTCTGTATCTGAGTTATGTAAGTTTCCCTGAGCTAACGACCTAGTTTCTTTCATTTGTTTGCTGTCATGAATGATACCTTGTTTAGAGTGAAATCTTGGTAGCTGTCAGTGGTGAGGAAAATTCCTGGATATTGTGATATGCTTGTGTTTGGAATGATTCTCAATCTTTATAGAGTTGAGTTGGCTAGTTTTTTGTCGAGTTAACACAAGCTACAGTCACTGGAGAGAGAGGGAGCCTCAATTGAGAAAATGCCTCAATAAGATTGGGTTGTAGGCAAGCCTATAGGTTATTTTCTTTGTTAGTGATTGATGTAGGAGGGCCCAAACCCTTGTGGGTGGTGCCATCCCTAGGCTGGTGTTCTTGGGTTCTATAAGAAAGCAGGTTGAGCAAGATAGCAAGCCCCCCTCCATGTTATCTGTATCAGTTCCTGTCTCCATGTTCTTTTCCTGTTGAGTTTCTGTCCTGACTTCCTTTGATGATGAACAGTAACCCAAGTATAAGCCAAATAAATGCTTTCTTCCCCAACTTGCTTTTTGCCATAGTGTTCTGTTGAAGAAACAGAAACCCTAACTAAGACAAGTTAATGCCAGGGTTATTTCTGTGTTAAGCATGATCATGTTGTCTGGGGGAGGATTGTGGGAGGACTTTGGAACTTTGTGCAAGAAAAGCCATTGAGTGTTGTTCATCTAATGCTTGATGAGTTTTTCTGTAGACTTGGGAAGATACGAATGTTGAGGGCACACAATTGCAGTGAAGGCCGCCCCTGAATATGTTGCCTGTCTGTGACTCTCATTCCTCTAACTGGTCAGTCTTGTCTGGCCTCAATGAGAGAGGATGCCCCTAGTCCTACAGTGACTGATGTGCTGAGGTTTGAGAAGGGTTTCCCTTCTCAGAGGAGAAGTGCAGAAGAGATGGGAGAAGAGCTGCAAAGGAGGGGGCGGGGAGACTGGGAAGAAAGGTGAGCCAATATCAGAAGGTAAAGTGATTGAATAAAATAAAATAAAAATTAAGATTCTGTGGGTTTGGTTAGCTGAGGCTAAACAATCTGTGATTAACATGATATCAGAACTACTAAAGTGAAACCTTTGATTTGCTGGGGTGATTGATGCTGGTTTGCTGAAACTGAGAAATTAAGTGGTGATTAAGAGAAATCTGCATTATTTATTATCTTTTGGGGAGGGTTCTACGTGAGAAGTTGTGTTTCAGTGGTGGCCAAGGTTATAGCTGGTGGTGCCAACTGAATATGATAATGTAAGAGTGAGTCACCCAGGTGGTACTGGTTTTGAACGCATGAAGAAATCATGGAGAACAGTTGAGGCTTGTCATGTAAAAGGTCAGGAGAGGACTTCAAAGGTGCAGAATTGAAAGGGGCATGCGGAGAAGTGGATGCTTGTTTTGTCACCACGAAGAGAACCTAGGAGAAGCTATTGGTAAAAGTGCAGCCCAACTGCAGCAGAAGACCCTGGAATTTTGGAGATGTAAGAAACATGTAATGACTACCAAGAACAGCAACAGCAGAGGAGAGGAGCCAGCAGGGGAGCTGTGTGTGCTGAAGAGAGCAGAGCCAGAGAAGTGACCCAAGGCTTCAGGATACCATGAGTAAACTATAGATCTCAGGCATTGAGTTATTTATTCTGTTGGCATTCCGTTTTGTTTGGTTCAGATTGTGACTGGGCCCAAGGACTTCTCTCTTGAAATAAGAAAGAACTTCATTGTTTTTTTTGTTTTTTGTTTTTTGTTTTGTTTTGTTTGTTTGTTTGTTTGTTTGTTTTTTACAGGAACATGCAATTGAGAGATTGCATTTAAAAGATACTTCAGTTTAAAGAGACTTCGGATTTTCTTAAGGAGAGTGAATATTAACATGTTTGAATTTGTAAAGACTATGAGACTTTTAAAGCTATTTGGGTATTTAATGTGAGATCTTGGATGAATAAGAAAGAAAGGACTGTGGAGTAATTTAGTGATATAGATGTGGGTTAAGTTGACAAGGGGTTAGTTGTGCTTGCTAGTTTTGTGTCAACTAACCAGAAGAGGGCATCAGATCCCATTAGAAATAGATGTGAGACACCATGTGGTTTCCTGTGAATTGAACTTAATTAGTGATTGATGTGGATGGGCTCAGGCCTTTGTGGCAGATGATCCTGGGTTCATGGAACAAACCATGAAGAGCAAGCCAGTAAGAAGTACTCATCTATGGCTTCTGCATCAGTTCCTTCCTCCAGGTTCTGACTCTCTTTGTCGATAGTCATGTGGAAGTATAATCCAAAGAAACGCTTTCTTCCTAACTTTTTGTCATGGTGTTTCATCACAGCAGAGAGACCTGAAATGAGACAAGATTCAAAGTCTTGATAGATTCTGATAGTTCTCCATGCACAGCCTCATCTCTCACAAGTAATACAGGATTTCTGAATTTAAACATAATATTTAAGATGTCATTTATTTAATGCTGGCTATTTAAGGATATTATTGAGAATGAGAAATGTCTTATTACTCCGAGTTTATAAATTTTTACCATGAAAGGGTGAATGATGCCTGGGGAAATGAGATTCTAAGTAAATCACTTATCTTGCAAGCATGAGGACTTGAGTTCTATCCCCAGAGCCCAAATGAAAATAACAGGCATGCTGGTGTATGCTTGTATTTCCAGTGTGTGATGGAGAGGTAGAGACAGGATTCCAACATACATTAAAGACCAGTCGAGGCATCCAGCTTTGTGGAGTGGACAACTACTGGGTTCTTGGGCCTTCCTTTGGTAGACAGTCACTGTTGAATGAGCTGCACCACAGCCTGTAATGCTACTTACTCTCTGAAAACCCCTGTCTGTCTACTGATACACACTCATTCTCTCTGTTGTGTTCCTCTAGAGAACCCTGACTAATACAACAGCATGTATTTCCATTTTATTCCTAGTATTCATATTTCATTTTCACATTTCTGTCCTGCTTTCATTAAATTATTTTTTGCTACCTTGAGACTCATACATATAAACATGTGCTTATAAAATTTATTCCAACTTTCTTTTCTTATTTATTGAAGACAATGCATATGCTCATTTTTAAATTTTTTTTTAGATTTACTTCTCTATTTTATGTATATGAGTACACTGTAGCTGTCTGTCTTCAGACACACCAGAAGAGGGCATCAGATCCCATTACAGATGGTTGTGAGCCACCATGTGGTTGCTGAGAATTGAACTAAAGACCTCTGGCAAAGCAGTGAGTGCACTTAAACACTGAGCCATCTCTCTAACCCTCATATGCTCATTTTTTTTTTATGTTTATAAGACAAAATTTAATGAAAATCGGTCAGTGGGTATATATAATCCATGGTGCTAGCCATATGCAACTGTTACAGAGATGTAAACCAGTGGATGGTGAAGAAAATATTACATATTGTCACCATCTGATTCATCTTCTTCCTTCAAAGGTTCCTTGGCACATTTTTCTGCTTCCTCGCTTATGTCTTTGGGAACAATTTCATGTCTTCCTTTAGTTAATTCACCAACCCAGCTGAGCTCCAGTTCAAAAGCTTTATCCTTAACTCCATCGTGTACTATGTAAATTATTTTTTGCAACTTCTTTAACTACATCACGGCAAGTCATTTCCTTCATCTGAAGCTTTTCTATCTCTGTCTTTGCAGCCTGCCTGGCTTCGCCAATCGCACAGCCCCAGCAACCATATGAAACACCTGATGGGTCGATCATATAGAGCTGTGCACCATCATTCGCACTGTAAGACCCCAACAAGAAACTGCAGCCAAAAGGTCTAACAGCGCTGTAGAGTGTATAGGCGTGTACATACATGGCCACTCTGTGTGCAAGACGTTTTAGAGGAATGTTATAGCCAAAGTTGGACCTAAAGTTGGATGCTTCTTCTCTTGCTATGTCTGCTAGTGAACGAGCATCTGCCAGCCATCCTGCAACTGCCATTGCAACATGTCGATCAACATTAAAAAGACGTTTACTGGAGCCTTCTTCATAAAGTTTAGAAAGGACTACTTTTTCTACTCCAAACACAACATCGTCTTTACATCTGATCCCAATAGCTGTACTACTGTTTTCCATAGCCTTCATGGCATATTCAATTTGGAAAACTCTTCCATCAGGAGAGAACATAGAGGCTGACAAGTCATACCCAGTGCCAATGGAGCTCATGGTGCTGACCCGGCAGGCCACGGAACGCTTCCAGGCCTCAAGCGCCGCTCCTACCCATATGCTCATTTTTAATGTCATCTTTAAACATTGTCAAACATACAGCTTAGCATAATTTTCTCTACCTCTCATAATCTTACTTTCTTTTTTCCACAACATTTATTTATTTATTATTAGATATTTTCTTTATTTATATTTCAAATATTATCCCCTTTCCTGCTTTCCCCTTTGAAAACCTCCTATCCCATCCCCACCCCATAATCTTACTTTCTAATCAAGATTCCTTTCCATATAGGTCTGTGTGAATTATTTAATAGTTGATATATGCAAATTTTACACAATAATAGATTTAGTAGTTATTTGTGCTTTCATACATCTTGTAGCCTACATGTGGATTAATTTTTCCATTTATTAGAATATTTATTTTAAAAATTTTTGTTAGTCTGGATATAATACATAACCTAAGGATCCCGTGGTTCCCATGCCATTTTTCATTCTCTTATTGTATAACTCAGCTCTTGAAATCTACTGCTCAAACTTAAGAAGATTTAAGGCAAAACAATGCCTAGTAAAGTGTCATTTACATACCAATAAAATAACAAGAATAGAGAAAGCTTCAAGGAGAAAGATATTCAAAGGTACCCCAATAGAATGACTTGCACACACAAACACACGTCCTCATGCATACTTATGAAATGCCATCTATAAGAAAAGAGTATTGTTGGCACCAACATAAAAAATAACCTCCCATGGTTGCTCACATCTGTATTCCCAGTACTCGAGAGGCTAAGGTAGAGTATGTGTGCTATCTGGGCAGCAGAGAGTACTGAGAAGGAATAGGATGCAGTCAGAGGGAAGGGACTTGAGGAAGACCTTTGGTTTAGACTCTCTCCACATGTCTGTCTGTGGGTCTCTGAACCAGATTTTATCTGTTGCTGCCTCTCTGATGACAGCTGGTCAAGGCCCCAATCTATTAGTATAGCAGAATGTCATTAAGAATCATTCTTTTCTTCCTTCCATTTTTTCTTCTTCTTCTTCTCTCTCCCCCTTTCTCTCTCTCTCTTTCTTTCTTTCTTTCTTTCTTTTTCTTTCTTTCTTTCTCTCTCTCCCTCTTTCTCTCTCTCCCTCTCTCTCTTTCTTTCTTTCTTTCTTTCTCTTTTTCTTTCTGTCTTTCTCTCTCTTTCCTTCTTTCTTTCCCCAGCTGTGTTTGGTTCTACCCTAGGACTCTGGGCTTTCCATTATCTGGTTCTTGACCATCCAGGCAATATAGGTACAAGCTCTCTCTTATAGGGTGGGCCTCAAGTTAAACTAAACATTGGTTGGTCACTCCCTCACATTTTCTACTAAAATCTCATAGGCAGGACATATTGTGGGTAGAGGATTTAGAGGCAGGTTTAGTGTCCAGGTTTGTCTTTTCATGGTCTGTAGAATACCTTCTCACACCAGAGAGACTAGAGTCTAGAGTCCAAACCTCAGCTCTAGCCTCTCTATGTTCAGTGAGCTGAATGAAAGTTGACCTCAGCAATGGGTCCCACTGTCAGGTTTTAGAGGGTGACCTTCAGTTGTAGGTCCCAAGTCTCTCTCTCCTCTCTCTCTCTTTCTCGATCTCTCTCTCTCTCTCTCTCTCTCTCTCTCTCTCTCTCTCTCTCTCTCTCTCTCTCTCTCTCTGCTTTATACTTGTGATTGAAGATGTGATCTCTCTGGCAGCCTGGTACCATGCCTCCTGGTCACTTAGAGACTCTCCTCCTGTAGCTATAAGCCCAACAAATCTTTTTCCACAGGTTTCTACTCTAGTACAGAAACAGAAATGTCACCAATATAGTCAATCGTTTCTGTAAAGCTTTCATCAAGGAAAAACCTCAGTTCCAGGGCTTCCTGTGACTCATTTGATCTGTCCCTTGGTTCTCATCTGTTTTAAGGAATACTGCAGGACAATCTGATTAGCAGAAAGAAAGTGCTTTTGGGTTTTCAGGAAGTGTGTTCACAGGTAACTCTGAGCCCTTAGGACCTCTAAAGCTCTAGATGAGGTACCTGGTAACCACACACACACACACACACACACACACACACACACACACACTCGCACTGGCCTTTAATATAACAAATCGTAAAATAAAGTTTTCCTTTTTTTTTTCCCCCAGGGTGTCTGTATGAAGCTCCTTACCTTCCCCCTACACACACACACACACACACACACACACACACACACACTATTGTTCTGTTCTCCGTGTTTATCTTTTGCTGTACAGAACCACAGGATGCACCAGGTTTCTGACTCAAATTACTGTCCACTCAAGTTAGTTCCCACTCTGATTTTTCTGTATGGACTACGTCACCCTATACTGCCATTTGGCACGGGAGAGAGGCCAGTGATGGGAATGCAGACGAAACATGCATACACATGTAAAATAAGATAAATAAATCTAAAATGAAAAAAATATAGAGTGATTCTTTCACATTTTTGCTATATTACTCTAAAAGGCGAGAACCTGGCGGGGGCGGGGGCAGGGGCTAGGGATGAGGTTGTAGAGGGCGTGGTTGGTTGGTCGTCTCTTCCTCCACACTAGAGGAGCTGTAGAGTCTGCCTGTGCAGTGGAGGGGGCTCTCTCTACGGCGAATAGTAGTGTCCCTGCTCACAGGTGTTGCGGAGATATCCTCCATCGTGGAAGAGCTCAGACCCCGAGAAGCTGGTGTCTAGCTGCGGCCCAGAGCAAGGATGGGCAGTCTGGTGAGTGGAATCTGAGATGCGAAGGAGGGCGGAATGGGCGATCTGGAGCCGCGGCTCTCAGAAGCCAGTGGAGCCTGCGAGAAAAGCAAGGAAGCTGTTCTTTGGAGAAGTGGTATCCGGGGCTCGGAGCTCTGTAAGGAGGCACCGGCCGGAGAAAGCCCGGGGAACGCGTGTATCTAGGGTGGGCGGCTTTGCTCCTTGCTGCGATTCCATTGCGAAAACACGGCCTGAGCTCCATGGCTCCCAGAAGGGGAGGAGTAGCTCTTTGCGTCCCCTATGTTGGTCCTTAACCTGCAGCAGGGGTGTAGCCTAGTAATCTCGCTTGCTCTCTTTCTCACCCCCTCTCTTGCTGCATTTCTGCTCCTTGCCTAGGAAACCATGAAGCATCTAGCAGTACTGCAGCGAGCAAGCCACAGCTTAGTGGTCTTGTTAAATGCCAAGGTATTTAGAGGAGAGGCCGACATTTTGAGTCTTTGGTACTGTTTACAAGGCAGAAAATTTTAAAAGGAAGGGTGGTCATACGCCTTATTCTTTATACACACGGAATTGGTAGAATTGAATGCGAATCTAAACGCAATTAAACCCCAGGTACCACTTTTCATCAGGCTGACAAAGACCGACTTGTGTTACCTTTCTTAACAAAGAGGAATGTGGATCTGTCAGCTAGATGCTCTTAATGTTCAAACAAGGAATTGCTTTCTGTTTTACAAAGAATCGGAGAGAGAGGTTCTTTTTTTTCTCTCCAAGTCTCTGTGGCTGCAATGAAATAAGGTACAAAATCAGACCTAGAAAGAATAGGGGAATGGGGCTATGCACCTAGCAGCTGTGGAGTTGTCAGCTAAGACCCAGGAGCTAATGAACATCCACCTTCTTGATAAGAATTGTAGGAGGATTTTTTTTTTTGAATCTTCATGATTGGACTCTCTAGTTAATTCTTGATTGGTTAATCTTTTAGCATCCGTTAAATTCTGGGCACTGTCTTCAGGGTTTTAACCGTGGAATTGTCACCTCACACCTGTGATATTGCTGCAGCACTGACTTGCTGGGTTTGCAGTAGGCAAGCTCCTAGGATCTTTACCATTCAAAAATGCTATTTAATAAAGATTTTTGTATATTTGCATATGCACAATAAGATCTCTTGGGAGTGGGACTCCAGACTAAACAGGAAATTCATTCATTTTTCATGTAGGTCTCTCTCTCTCTCTCTCTCTCTCTCTCTCTCTCTCTCTCTCTCTCACACACACACACACACACACACACACACACACACACACACACACCCTCAGATAATGCCATGATTATACAGTTCCTCTTGATGACTATAACTATCACATGATGGCAGGTGTGGAATTTTTCATTATAACATTGTCAGTACTCAGAAGTTTCAGATATTGAAGCATTATGATTTTTCAGTTTCCCACCTATGTTTCATTTAACCCTGAGATTAGTACTGATGTCTTCCCCCCGCCCCGCCCCGCCCCACCCCCAGGCTCCAGGGAGGTTAAATAATGTGTCTTACCTAATACATTTTGGATTCATTCTAGACTGGAGTGTTCCCTGGTTACCGCCCAGCAATTCCACGTCATCTTTCTGAGAAACAGAAAGCCTACCACTGCCTGGCATGAACTAAAGGAGAATATAATAAATATGATGTGAATTTTTCATAGTGAAGCCTATCCTTTGACTCCCTGATCCCCAGTCCCTGTGTTTTTGGTTTTCACCATCCCCAGGATGTGTGCATCTGCTTTTTCTTTTGTCCTATAACACTGTTATTTTTTTCACTACAAAAGCCAGATATCCCTGCATTTTCTTATTACAGCCTTTGCTAGGGCTTGGGCTTCATTGAGAGAGAAAGGCATAGTGGTTAAAAATAATGGTGTAGAATTAGCACGCCACAATCTGTTAGCTGGAGATAAAGTAAAATGTATTGATCCCTAGCTGTGGAACCAGAGGATACATTTGCCTAGAGTTTTTTCCAGCTATCCTACATGATAAGAACAAATGGAGAATAGGTTCAACAATAGGGAGAAAAAAAATAGATGAAGTCCCCAGGGCACAGCCCTTTTAGAAGGTGGTATTGGTATGCGTGAAAAGGGGGAAGGAGAGTGGGGGCTGTATCCTTTTAGGGAGCTCCTCACTCTTTACTTCCTAAAGAGTAGTGACTTAGTTGTGAACCTTAGATCAATGAAGTCAAGAGAAGTTTCAAAGTAGGCGTGGCATACTCATGGTACACCCACCCCACCTCCACCCCCAAAACGAATTGTCCGGGTGAATAATAATTTGTACCAAGGATCACTCGGACGATGGAATTTTTAATTTTCTGTAGCCTTAGGTTTGTAAGGAAGACTCAACTCTGCCATGTAGATGGGGTACCAGAGCATACACCTTTATGACTCTCCATGGAGTCCAGGCAGAAAGTCTGAAAGGCTGGGGTGTGAAAATAGAAAAGCACTTAGGTATGGGGTGGCATTGGAGATGTCCACAGGACGAAACATCACCTCTTTCAGGGTGATGGAAGATAACAAGGAACACCAGGATCAGGACTGTGTTGGAAGTTTTGGGTCTCTGACACTTTCAGAGAGTGCTGGCAAAGCCAAGTCTTCTCCCTGACTATAATGCCTATGCCTGCAAGGTACCATTGGCCAAGAGAGGCATACACACTGTTCTGCTGTTCATTCTCTGAGTCCAAACTGCAGACCTGGGCTAGCACAACTCTCCTTCTTATGTTACCTAAACCCAAAGGAAGACAAGTATTGACCTTTGCCAGTTAAGATTCTGCCTCTACTTAAAAAGCCACTTGTTTAGGAAAACTCAAGTTTCAATAATGAGATTAATCTCTGTGATACACCATGTGTCATGAACTGGTGTGTCACTTCTCCCAGTAGCATTTCTTCCATGAAGTTTTAGGTCATGGCATACATAAACCAACGCAACAATTCCATACAGTGGGAAGGAAAAGGATGTTAAAATTGGAGTGCTCTCACTGGGTAGAGGAATTCTTGTACCATATCAAAATTACTTCCAGATCTTCAAATGCTGTTTTCCAGTGCTGGGTGTGGTAGAACATACCAGCAATTCTAGCTCAGGAAACAGAGACAGAAGGATTAGGAGTTCAAGGCTATCCTTGGCTACATATCAAATTCCAGGACCATCCTGGACTACGTGCTATTCTGTTTCATCCCACCCCAACCAGACTCTTTATATTTTTAAAGACTCTACTCAATTCCTCTATCATCATACCCTAAACCCATAGGAAAACAGACATAATAAGACAAAGAGAAATTTTAGGGCAATGAGACTGGCTCACTTTAGAGGTGTTGTGGAAAATAATCTCCAGAGGCCACTGTATCTAAAAGGCATGGCAAAAGTAGAGATTTGTTCAGGCATGCCTTGAGAATGAAAGAGTCCCTCAGATGGTAAGCCATTGCTTGACCACCATCTTTATCCAAATCCTCAAATCAAGGTCATTTAAGTGACTATGGTACAATGGTTTAGAAATAAGCTCCAGTTTATCATGGTAGCAGAGGCTGATAGCATACACATTTAGAATAGGGTATCCACACTGGGTTTGTTATAGCAATAGATCAGAGCAACTTGATTTGATGAATAGTGGTGTTCTTGTGAGTTAAGAAAAGGGGAGAAAGGTGAAATAACAGACTGCCTCTATAGACACAGCCTTGGCCCCAACTCCAGGAACCCAGTGCTCTCTGCAAGTGATATTTTCTGGGAGTCTGGCAAACCACACTGTAGTGTTAGATTTTTCCCCCATTCACAACAAAGAAGGAAAAGCAGGATAGTCTTAGGAAGGGTGAAGGAAAATGCTAGGCAGGTGATTAATATATTACAGACAGTGTCTTCATTCTAAGGCATATGGTGAACTATGCTTAGGAAGAAGTTATGGCCAAAAGCAGACCAGTAAGCTCAGTCAAGACCTAAGCTTGGGGGCTGGAGATTTGGCTCAGTGGTTAAGAGCACTGACTGTTCTTCCAAAGGTCCTAAGTTCAATTACCAGTAAGCAACCACATGGTGGCTCACAACCATCTGCAATAGGATCTGATGCCCTCTTCTGGTGTGTCTGAAGAGAGTGACAGTGTACTCATATACATTAAATAAATAAATAAATAAATAAATAAATAAATAAATAAATAAATAAATAAATAAATAACTCTTTAAAGATCTAAACATGGTAATATGATCTGCAAAGGATTAAGGCCCATTAGGCCCTTAGGGAGGAAGCTCTCTGAAGCATTAGCAGTTCTAACAAACACAAGCAAGAAAAGCTCTTTAGAGACAAAGCCTATGAAAATGTACACCTAAGGAAAGTCAGTGAAGCCAATACACATAGAGGTGTACATCATAGGAAACTGCCAAGGTAGAAAATGATGTGTGCACTTCAAAGCAGAGAAAGGAAAGCTTTTCTACTATGGGGCTATAGATAGTTTTGGGAGAAAGATCATGAGGCCTCAACCCTAGGCAAAGAATTAAAGGCAATTAAAGGAATGCTGAGAGCAAGAGAAATAATCTTCCAGATGGAAGAACATGCAATTGATTATCCAATAAAAATGGTCATCTCTGAAAACACATGCAAACAACTAATATTATACAGACTGAGCATGTATATACAACAGCAAGAAAATGAGTCCAAGAATTTGAAAGACAACAAGGAAAGGGGGAATAATCTTACATATATATGTATATATGTATTACATATATTACATATATATTATAAATACACATATATGCATATATATACATACATATATAAGTATATATATATGATATATACGTATATATATCAATCATTCCTCTTTCCCTTACTATCTTTCAAATTCTTTGCCCTTTTTTTCTTTAATTGTTGTTGCATATATATATATATATATATATATATATATATATATATATACATGTATTGTATATACACAAATAATAACATATATATATACATGTATTATATGTACATAATGTAATATATATCATTTTATATGTAATATATAATGCATATAATGTATTATTTGAAAGAGAACAAAGAAAGGGAGAATATATTTATTATAATCTCAAAAATATTTAAATGGAAAAAAGAAAGTACCAAGTCATACCAACAATGAATTTAAGGAAGATTACTTTAATAATATGTAAATGCAAATATGTAAAATGAATTAATAGAGTAGGGGGTCTCTATCTACTTTACCTATCAGTCTCCAAAGCACTGGTCACAGTGCCTAGCTTAGATCAAACTCAGTAGATGAAGAAAGAAGCAATGGCAACGGCTCAGCCATGTATGAAGGTTTTACAAGGAATCCTACTTTTCTATACAAGTAATTATGCTATAAAAAGAACTAAAAATTGGACAAAACACCCAATGATAAGAACCAAGACCAGGGTACTAGAGCAAGGACTTCACATGGGAGAATTTCTTGTATTAAGTGACTAATATCTGGGAAAGAGAAGATCTGGCAGGCAGTAAGACTCTTGTCTCGGAAATAAAAAGTCCAAAAGAAACACTTCACACAATGAAATGATGATGAATTTCCTGTCATTCATAAAGTTGTTAACCCAGGCTGTTTCGTTTATCCTTTCAATTGGAAGCATTAGGGGAAAGGAAGACACAAAGGAACTGGAGTGCAAGGAAGCTTGGCAATTTGAAAGGTCTAAAAGTTTGGCAAGGAAGAACCTGGTGTGCAAGGAGGAGGCCCAGCAGTCTGAGGCTATAGAGTACCTGTGTAGGTGCTGGGCTCCAGGTAGTAGGAAATGGGCCTCTAGGAGTCCATGAGGCATCTGCTGGGAACTTTTAGACAATTTCATAGTGCCTGTCAGATTGCTCGGGCCTGGAAGCTTCATTAAATGTGACCCTCTTATCCTGCCAAATCAGCAAGAGCTTGAGGATCCTCACAATGGTGCTTTTGAGATAGAAGGTACAAAAATATTTTTACATTTGTGATTAAATTTACAAACCAACAATGCTATAGCTGTCCCCTGAGAGGCTCCACCAGAGCCTGACCAATACAGAGGTGGATGCTCGCAGCCGATTATCGGACTAAGCACAGGGACCCCAACGGAGGAGTTAGGGGAAGGACTGAAGGAGCTGAAGGGGTTTGCAACCCCATAGGAAAAATAATATCAACCAACCAGACTCCCCAGAGCTCCCAGGGACTAAAGCACCAACCAAAGAATACACATGGAGGGACCCATGGCTCCAGCTGCATATGTATCAGAGGATGGCCTTATCTAGCATCAATGGGAGGGGAGGCCCTTGGTCCTGAGGAGGCTCGATGACCCAGGGTAGGGGAATGCTAGAGAGGTGAGGCAGGAGTGGGTGGAGGAGCACCCTCATAAAAGCAGAGGAGGATGGGATCAGAGGGTTGTAGAGGGGAAATTGGGAAGGGGGATAAGATTTCAAAATGTAAATAAATAAAATATCCAATAATTTAAAAAAAAAACAGTTCTTTGTGCACAGGGTCAGGCAGTGTTTTGGTGTGGATAAGATTGTAAACTTTGGAGCCAGTGCTTGGCTTTGAGTCTTGTCTCTACTACTTTCTGGCTATGCTACCTGAGGAAAACTACTTAAAATCTCTCCTCCTTCACATTCTGTATTGTGCAAGAGTTGATATGAGTAGCACCTTCTTAACAGGTTCCTGAAGTGTTGGGTGCAGTAGTTGCTCTCAAGTGTTGATGACAGCACCGGGCACATAATGTGTTCAAATATTTGTTAGTCTTGTGGTTATTAGTAGTTTAGTCACCAAAAGCAAACTAAAAGTTGAAATAAAACTTTTGATACATTTATCACATATGTATCTATCCCAGTCATTTATTCTTTCAAACCAGACAGTCATGAACCTTCTACTTAGGTGAAGAATGTGATCACTGAAAGTCAGGGACATTTCAGAAAACAAAGCTTTATAATAACTCTAAGCTAGACATTCAAGCTTTAAAACCCAACAGGCTGAAAGAGGAGGGAAAAGTTTATTCCAGAAAGAAATGATGACAAGCTCCAGGATAGTGGAAGAACCAGCTTTTCCGACTCTAGGGAGATAAGAGTTTTCCAGTCCAAGAGAAGAAAAGGGCTGACTGGTGTCTACAGCTACAACCAGGCACCAACTTGTATAAAAAGAAGGAACACTGTATGCTATCTCAGCCATAGAGACTCAAACATAGACCTGCCTTGCGTCCCAAAAGAAGACAAGATGCAGTGTAACAGAGTGACATTTAGAGAGATAATTCATCAATTTTCTTTGCCCAGTACAAGGAGAACCTAGGATAGTTTATAAGAGCACAGGAGAGCTCCAGTTGGCCTTGGAAGTAATAATTGTTAGAAAGATGGCCTTGGTGACTGAGAGAAACATAGCTATCTTAGCGAATACAAGGTAGAAAAATGGTTGTAGTGAAAGACTGGTAGCCCTATGCTATGTCTTGGTGTGCTGTAAGCCCCCATAAGCTCCTGGGTTGCAAATGTCATGTCAGAAATGGGGAGCTTAATAAGAGTGTTGGGGTGCTTGTAAGCTGAATGGACAGAGAGGGTACTACTTTGACAGAAAGGAAGTTTCTAGCCCCAGTTGGAATGGCAACATGAAAGAAAAATGAAATTCAGTTCATGAAAGTTACAGAGAAAACTACCATGTCTTACATTCCTTTAGTATAAAAATTTGAGAATTATGGCCAGTGAGATGGCTCAATGTGTTGAGGCCCCTGCTGCACAAGTCTGGTGACTCAAGTCCAGTCTCTGAAACTCACATAAAAGTGAAAGGAGAGAGCCACATCTACCAGGTTGTTCCCTGACCTTCACACATAAAGTGTAGCTTGTGATTCACCCATCAATATCACACGTGCATGCACACACACTATATTAGTTCCAAACAGAAATACTAGAAAGCATACTTTAGGTCCAGTAAAACAGTTCTGAGACAACCATAAAGGGTAGCTGACCTGCACACTCTGTCTCCTCAGGTTATAGAAAGGCAATGCCCAGAATAACATTTTTCCTAAGTAGTGCCAGGACATCTATCGGGACAGAGGATTCCTGGCCCAGTAAAGAAAAACAAAGTGATGAAGGAATAAACAAAGTTAATATTAGTACTGGCTTCTAAATATTTTTTTAATTGGTTGTATTTTCAAGAGAGTCGGCCCCGGCAAAGCTCAGGACAGTAACATTTCTGAAAAATGTTTTCCCTTGGAGCTTTGTCCTTAATATTAACAGCAGTTGATTATTTGGGAAGGGTAAGCTGTCTGGCATCTGTATTTTCTGCATTTTTCTCTATTAGCGTGAGACAGCTTGGCTCAGGAAGCCTATGTGTTCAAGACTTTGCTCTTGACAATGGTAGCTTTAAAAGCAAGGCTTGCACTGGCAGGGCTATGAAAGAGCCACACAGTAGCTTTCCTCGTCCCACATCCTGAGCACGCTGATTTTTCTTCCATTTATAGCCTTGGGTTCTGTTTCCACAAAACTCTGGTGGGTAAACACTTGACTCCTGCGTTTCCTAACACAGGTATTATGAGGACATTTCCCTGGCTCTGTCCAAACGCAACCTCTGTTTCTGTCGTTTGCTTTCTGTCTTCAGGTATTCAGGAGACCTTTCTGCCATCTCTCCACCTACAGCCTGATTTGGGGCATGGCAGCAGTAGCGCTGAGCACAGCTCAAGGTAAAGATACCCCGTTCTTCCTCGGGAGAGCCTCCGGGGTGAAGGATGGCCTCTCCTTAGCCTACTAGGCTAGCCCACTCATCTGCATGAGGTACTTAAGGGCATGCTATCAGCCTTGGAACAGTGGGAGTTCCTCTTCCCACTCTCCACACTTTTGTTTTCAGAGCAGCAGAACAATTTGGCACTCAGAAGCAATTCCAGTAGATAAACTAGATTTAAGAAAAACAATCCCCTCCCTAGTAAAATATGATGTCAGACTTTCACCCAGAGAATTGAATTGGGGGAATGTATTTGAAATTCCCCGGACTTAAATTTTAAAGGCCTGGGAATATTTGGAAGGCCGTCCTTAAAATTGAGTTCATCTGCTTTTTACAAAAAGTAAAAGGTAAAGAAAAAAAAAATACTGTCACTCAGAGATGCAAAAGCTTACGTTGTCTCCTGTACAATAACCTTGCTTGTTCCACCATCTCTGAGTTTCCTAATTTTTCCTGTCCTTTGGAGGGAGGCTGCTGCTCCCTTTCTGTTGGCTCTTTTCTGATCACTGTGGTATGATGTCATTCTGATGACATCATAGCTTCTCTGAGAAAGACGCTGCCAATGAAGGGCTGGCAGGCCTCACCCCACCCACAGCCCTGACACATGATGTCCATTACAGGACTTACCGACCAACTAGCAGATTGGAAAAGGATTCAAACAAAGATTGCAAACAAGCATCAAAGAGTTGGTAACTTTCCCACTATGGGATCTCCTCTATAGGCAAGCATAGCCTAGCACATGTCCAATATTAGTTTTAATCTCCTTTCCACTCTGCAATCTAAAAGCAACATTTTTTTTCAAACACATTCTTCAAAATCTCCAAAGATTTTCAGGGAACCTCATCTTCATCAATGGGATTCTACTTTCCATAACTGTCCTTACCTTCAAGGAGTTCCCATCCTTAAGTTCCCAGCTAGGTAACATGGTGCCCAAGATATACTGGCTGCTATGCTCTTTTTATTCTGTGACATTCCGGGAGGAAAGTTTGTGCAGCTTTATTTCCTGCTTATACTTGTTAGCATTTCAACTGCTTGGTTACCCTTAAAGAAAAAATTTTAGTGGTTTTGTTCATCCATATGTTGTCTATCATTTTATTATTTAGTTCCCTGCTGCTGTTTGATATATGGAGTGGGAGATTTGGATGTAGGCATCTATTCAGTTTCAGTTTCTTTGGTTTCCAGTAAATGTAGTTGTGTTAAATCTTCCCATCAAAGAAATGCTTCATCGAGCTTTCTAGACACGGAGTGCATTATGTTCTGGTTAGCATTTGTTCCTGGTAATTTATGAATTTTGTTATGAGTTCAGCTATAATTGGAGTTTGAAAAGGAATTGGGGAATTTTTGGTTTTACTATATTGTGGTGAGTGTTCAGAAAGAGTAAATTTTTAAGATCAATTTCAAGTTCAGTTTGGGGAAATATTTTGTTTTTTGAAAAGATTATACATTTTATGACTCAGTAGTATACATATATATAATATATACCCATATATATATAAACATATAATGGCTATGTAAATCTAGTGTATTCAAATTAAATATAGACACCTATAAGCTTATTTTAAAATTTTCTATATTATCATATTTAAATGTTTGCCTTAATGATTTAAACTTATGGAATTGAAGGTTCTGACAGACAAATATAAAACTCTCATATTATCACTGTGGGTTTATAAATTGCTATTGTACTTCAACAGTGTTTGCTTTGTGTGTCTCAGGGTTAGGTTGTCAAGTACATGAGGTTTCATGGTTAGTATGACATTGGATTGCTCCCTCATCATTATTCTTTTGTTTTTCTGCTTGAAAAAATGTTGCTGGACTAGTGTTAACATGCTTAAGCATATTTGTTGAGTTTTTCTTTAATTCTTTGCCTATATACCCCTTAAGGGTTACATTCTCAGGGAATGCTGAGGCCTGGCCTTCTGGCCTACGAATTCTTCATTCAGTGACAGCCATTCTGCTAAGTTGAACAGTTTGTTGAGATTTTGTACTTCCTCTTTTCCAGATCTCTAATTTCTACCACTTAAAATGTCATTTTTCTTCACTCACCCATATTCATTCTAAAATGCTTCTTAATTTATGATGTCCAGGTTCATTTGTTGTGAGTTCTTAGATGTAGCATTTTCTACTCCTCTTTCATTGTGTCCGTTTTCTCAAACAAAGCATTGGTCCTTTGCTATTGGTTATTCGTTATCACGTGGATGCTAGCTAATACATTAAGTCACCTGTCAGAGTATAAGTGGCCTGCATTGCAGAGAAGAAATCGTTGTCATGACATCTAATTAAAAATAGAGTGTGATGACAGTTGGGTACCAAAAATCTTTTGAACCCACTGTGTATAGCAAGCTTCCCAGAGCATCATCCTGCTGATCACTCTCCTCATTTTCCAGAGCCTGAGCCCTCTGTGATGTGTGTGTCTGTGTGTGTGTGTGTGTGTGTGTGTGTGTGTGTGTGTGTGTGTGTGTAGCACCTCCCTCATCTTTGCTTAAACTGTTCGCTCTGCCTGTTGCTCTTTGGCTCTTCTTTACTGTTGGCTCATACATCACTAAGCATGAACTCACCTAATGAGCAGATTCCATCTGGCACTTTTCACGCTCTTGTCTTTCTACTTATTCTCTAGCTCACAGGGATTCTTCACAATTTCCTGGTTACCAATCATTGCCTTGTTATTATACTCTGCCTCTGCTTTTCTAGGTCAAACAGACACATTTCTCTGCTAGCACATATGCATGAACATACATTTTGTCTTTTTCTTTGCCTCTTTTATTCTTTTCTATATTTGAGTTTCAGCATGCATTTATTCATTACTAGGTGTGTGTGTGTGTGTGTGTGTGTGTGTGTGTGTGTGTAATAAGGTTCTAAAATAGAATTTGTTGTTGTTGTTGTTTCTGTAGTGGAAGTGGTGACCCAGGATGAAAGAAAGGCGCTGCACACAACTGCATCCTTACGATGTTCTCTAAAAACATCCCAGGAACCCTTGATTGTGACATGGCAGAAAAAGAAAGCCGTGAGCCCAGAAAACATGGTCACCTACAGCAAAACCCATGGGGTTGTAATCCAGCCTGCCTACAAAGACAGGATAAATGTCACAGAGCTGGGACTCTGGAACTCAAGCATCACCTTCTGGAACACAACATTGGAAGATGAGGGCTGCTACATGTGTCTCTTCAACACGTTTGGTTCTCAGAAGGTCTCAGGAACAGCTTGCCTTACCCTCTATGGTGAGAATCTTTGAGAATACATTCTCTCTCTCTCTCTCTCTCTCTCTCTCTCTCTCTCTCTCTCTCTCTCTCTCTCTCTCTCTCTCTCTCCCTCTCTCTCTTTCCCTTTCAGAAATATAATTTCCAGGAGCATTGAGTATGTGGTTATGGTACTTGGATTTTTGATTCATAAACATGAACAGGTGAACTAGAAGACTCTTAGCCTTTTGTGCCTGCTGTCACTATTATTGCAGAATTTAGAGAGCTAACATCACTGCACTAAGTTGTTTGGTTGGAACTGTCTTCTCTCTAGGGTCTTGCCATCACGAACATTGAAGACAATGATGAAGGAGACACATTCTCCATGCGGCAGTGAATTCATTACTACCTCTGCTTTTGGACAGCAAATGTGCAATATATTATCTCTAGAGCCCGTTACAACTTCTGGAAGTAGCAACAGAGTAGTCTAACCTGGAGCCAATATGATATCTTTCTTGTTTTAGTTCGAGGAAGCAGTTTCAAGATTTCTAAGGGTACAGCCAGCAGAGGCTTTTCCTAACTGGGAGTATAACAGGATAGAAAGCATTCTTTAAACATCCTAGGCGTAGTGGTGTGAAGAGATTGTTTCTTCTTTACTAACGCATGACTGCAATGGAGCATTAGGAAGTGGGACTGAGGATGACTTTGTAACATCCAATGTGATGTGGAGGCTTTAGGAGGGAGAAGACAAACCTAGCGGAGACATTACTAATATTGAAGCAAGGCTTTAAGCATGCTGAGTGAATTGGCCATGGGAAAGGAGAGATTTACTAGGTACAAGGATGTGTGAAATCTGATGGATGCAGGGATCTTCTACTTACTTGGTCCATGATGGACCTTCTCAATGGTAGGTCAGGCTTTCTCCCAAAATTTTCATTTGTCTATTTCTCTTACTGTCTTTCTTCCTCCCTCTCATATCCCTCCTTCTTGTCTTCTTCTCCTTGTTTTGTTTGTTTGTTTGTTTGTTTGTTTTGCTTCTCATTTCACACTTTATAATTTCTGCAATTTTTCTCTAGTTCTTTCTCTCCTGCTCATTCTCCCTCCACCCCCCAAATGGGAAATCCTCCCCTTTCTATCCAACCATACAACTTGCATCTATCTAAGCCATTCTCTGATAAGCCCATAAACTATGAGACACAGTATAATCACATAAATCATACTCATTTTTCCTTACTTTTTATCTCTCCCAGCACTTACTGATTCTTGGAATTTGAGCACCCTTCTACAGTTCCACTCCCCCAGCTACTGCAATCTACCTGTCTCTTGAACCTACAGGCACAAACAAGCTTTCACTTACCACTGGCTTCTAATTAACTTATGGGCTGCAAAGCCAGCTACAGAAGAGTTGGTTTGTACTGGTTGGCAAAATAAGGCCAACATTCCAACTGAAATATAGTTGTTAGCTGGGGAGGCCATTATAAAGTGGACAGGTTGACACTCCTGGGGAAATTATATCCATTTTTTCTAAACAAATTTTCCAGGTCTGTCAGGTGAACCCTGTGGCCTTTCCGACAGTCACTCTCTGATTATCTTATTTATGGATTCTGAGTTCCTAGTTTGCATTTTTAATAGGTTTTCTAACTAGGCAATTTAGGGAGGGGGCAAGTCTCCTCTCTGCTTTTTGGGAAAAAAAATGGATTTTTTTTTTCCTAAACAACAGGCTCTGGGAACTGTGCCCTGCCTGTTGCTTCTGATAGGTAAAGGGTACCCATAGAGGGGTGCTGAAGGGAGGGGGGGAGGATACTGTCAGATGATTTCTGAGAAACACAAAACAGAAAAGATTGCTCACACAAAAGATGCAGAATAATTAGGCTTACACTATACAGAGGAGAAAAATATCATTTCATATCTTATCTTCATGTTTCTATCTAACCAGTCAGCTATGGTAGAGACAAACTGCAGATGTGACAATTCTCGGGCAAGGTTTGAACTCACTGGAAGAGATTGGGAGGAAGGTGTCATTTTATCTGTATATCTCCCATTGTCTTTCTGTGAGGAATTTCCCCTCATCCCTGTAAGAAAATGCAGAACCCAGGAGAGGTGCTTAACTGACGGCAGGCCATGTATTCTTTATTTTTGTCGCAGTACAGCCCATAGTACACCTTCACTACAACTATTTTGAAGACCACCTAAACATCACTTGCTCTGCGACTGCCCGTCCAGCCCCTGCCATCTCCTGGAAGGGTACTGGGACAGGAATTGAGAATAGTACCGAGAGTCACTTCCATTCAAATGGGACTACATCTGTCACCAGCATCCTCCGGGTCAAAGACCCCAAAACTCAAGTTGGGAAGGAAGTGATCTGCCAGGTTTTATACCTGGGGAATGTGATTGACTACAAGCAGAGTCTGGACAAAGGTAAGAGAGACTGAGCATGGTAGAGTGTGGTGTGTCTATGTTTATGCACTGGGAAGACGGTAATGATCTTCAGAGACTCTCAACTGCTTAGCAAAGGCCGTAGTTAGAGAGAGCATGGGGCAAGGGGAAAGAGCTTGAGGCAGCAAATACAATAAGTTTTGCTGTAGTCTTCCCATTCACAGAGATGACATAAACCTGCAGAAAGTATGGAACCATATGTTTTACACACACACACACACACACACACACACACATATGCACATGCACACACACATGTACCTATAATTAACTTGGTTCTCAAATTACACATGGTAAGAGATTAAACAATGAAAACCAATTAAGAAAATACAATCACACAGAAATCTACTTTAGTGAACATTTGTATTTAGAATTTCTTTATGGAAAAAGCCATTGAATATAAGTATGGCGTGCAAAAACAAAAACCAAAAAAACAAAAACAAAAAAAAACAACAACAGTCACTATGAAAGTCAAGGCAGTTACTCCATGATTAAGAGAAGGATATCACACACAGTGTCCTTACAAGTGGCAATTCACATCCTTGGTGAGGTGAGATGAGATGACATCAGTTGTTATCCATCACTCACAAAAGCACATGAGCTAAAATGTACGGATTGTGTCTTTCTGAGGTTTCTTTTTCATATTCTTGGACTACACGACAGCTAACCCAAGCTCTAGAAAGTAAAATTGACAGAAAGAGTACGTGGGAAACATATTGCTTACATACCTATGGTTGATATCCATCAATAGAGAAATATTTTCTAGGCAATCACAAAACTGTGTGTCCAGTGAGAAAGCCACAGTAGACCATGAAAATACCTAAGGTAAAGGAGGTGGGGGCCTTCCTCAGTCTGGGGATAAGGAGGTTTCCTGGAGGACCCTATCCACAGCTGTGATAAAATCACTGAATGACCATCACTGAGAAAAGCCCCATCAGAAAGCTCATCAGTCTTTTTAAGAAAAACTGCATTAGCATTTGTTTTTCTAATTTCTCAGATGATTCCTTCCAAATGACTCTCTCTGGGACTCATGGATACACGGTTTGAGAATGGTGTGTGGGTGACTGTAGTGCGCTTGGTTTCAAGCATGGCTTTCTCTCTAGTTTTGAAGCACTAGCCCTGGAAGTAGCACACCATGTAAGCACCTAAAATGGCGGCAGCTGTGTGTGCGCACTTTCCAATAAGTAAAAGCTAGAAGAGGTGTCCGTTTTACCATCTTGTGCAGTGGCCTCTTGCGAGTAGCTCCTACAGACGTGTCTGGCTGAGCTCCTTAAAACCTCAATGCTAGTTAGAAATGGGGTGTTTAGGTAAATTTTGATCAAAAACCCTTGTGTGGTGCATTTGGACTTTCATGAAGAGAGCTTCAGGATCAGTGAAGGCCAAGAGCAAATGTCCTTGAAAAATAAGAACTTGAAAAGGTAAATAAGTTCTTTCCCAGGAATTCTAAGTTTGACTTACGTGACATCAAATGTTTTCTATTGTTTGCACAGCATTTATTTATTCTGTGAATATTTACTGATGATGCAAAAGCCCCATAGGCAGCTGTAGAAAGCATGGAAATGAGACAAACCTGAAGACTTTTGCTTCAGTTTTGAAAAGTCTGCTTCAGAGAAGGTGCTAGAAGTTTCCTCTCCCTTTGTGTTATCTACACCAAGGAGCTGGGGTTTAGCTGGGCTCCACTGAGCACGCCCGGAGGAGATTTAGTAATGAAAGACTGGGAGAAGTGAAGTAGAACAATGAAGGAATTACTTCCAATGGTCGACATCACGGGACACGTGAATTTTTCCCCTGTCTAATTCCCAGTGTATTTAATCTTAAAGAACATGAGATTTGAAGGCAAAAAGATTTGACTAACCCTCAGCTTTTAAATTTTCTATCCTGGTGTTGAGTTCAGCTAGCCTCTCCATTTAGGAGTGGTTTCATTTTTAAGTCTTATACATATGAATAACATTTAACTCCTGGAGAAATCTTATTATTATATGTAACTGCATGAAATATGCTGGCTGTTACTAACATCTAATTGTTTTACAAACCCTATGAGGTCATGACCGTAACTGCGTGTGCACTTAAGGATAATTTTAGAAGAGCTCTCAGTTCTTATAAAAACCCCCTTTTGCTTTTTCACGTTTTGCTTAGCAGACTTCTCTTCTGACTCCCCTTTCTCCTTCTCCCATCTCTACATACAGGATTTTGGTTTTCAGTTCCACTGTTGCTAAGCATTGTTTCTCTGGTAATTCTTCTGATCTTGATCTCCATCTTACTATACTGGAAACGTCACCGAAATCAGGAGCGGGGTGAATCATCACAGGGGATGCAAAGAATGAAATAAGGTAAAAATTCCTTTCTTTATAATACCTTGGGGTTTGTTTGAATATATAAATAAGGGGGGGACAGCATTGTTACATCTATTGTTTATAAATATTGATGCTGTTTAAGAAAAGCAACAAGCTTGCTTTCTTGCAAATGGACGTTTCAGCTGTTTGTTTCCTAGGATATTTTAAAGGCTATTTCGTAAGTCAAGAGTAAAAACTCTAGAAAGAAAACAGGAATATATTGACTGGATAATAGTGGATTGTTGTGAAACCAAATAGAAAAATCTGACAACTCACACAAGGACCTCTCCACCTGCTAATGAGGCCAATCTTGTCTCCTTTTACATCAAGCCACAGCCATTTGACCAATTAAGAGACTGTGACATTGTCCAATTCTGCCTCATTAAATAGCACTTCCTAGGCTACACTTTCATGATTCCTTAAACACTCTCCTCATCCAAGTGATTCACACATGTAGTTGTTATTTCATAGCATTCTTCATGCCTTTCCAGGCTGAGAATTTCGCCTCATCCCCCACCACCAACATTTGCCACAGGATCATATACATATTTCTATATACGATATATATTACAATAGTGATATATTGCTCTATAAGTGTTCATTTACTACGTGAGGGAATGGATGGAACTACCATGTATAAGATATTTTCCAAATTCTCTTCCTCTTGTTGTAACTCAGTACCTTATGAACATCAGCCAAGTCTTAGACAATGTAAAGCATCAAAGAATAAGATTGCCACTGAAACAGAAGTGAGCTGTATTTCAGGGAAAAAAATGCATTTCTTTGCTTTCTGAAGCCTGTGCTCAACCTATTAAGCACAAAGCTGGGCTTTCTTTTTTCTTTGAAATGGGAATTTCCTAGGGTGAAGGGGTAATGTGGGAGTTTCTTCCATCCCAGATGATGAACTTCGGGATCAGGAAAAGAAACAAAAAGTTGGTTTTAAATAATATTTTAGATTTGGATTTAAAAATCACCCTCAAAATCTTATTTTCCTTTTCACTTTATGGTTTCTTTATAGTTTGGGGGCAGTTTTTCGTGTCCTTACAATGTTTTTGATCACCTTATCTTGCCTAAACTTTAAATAAACACCAGATTAATTCATATGAATTTACAAAATGAGCAATGAGCCTGCAGTGTCGGTGCCCACTTTTAGAAAGTAGATGAAGGGATTTGTTCTGTCTTCAAGGTTAGAGATCAGAACATTTCATGGTATATAAACATAAGCCATAGAACGCCAAACCCTCCCCACAGTATCAAAGGCAGAAATCACTTTGATCCTATCTTATCCAAACAATTCTGTTTTTTAATTAAGTACTGTGATCCCAGCAAGGGAAGCCAGTTTCCTTCTTGAAAGTCACAGTCAGTTCTTATAAGCATGTTAGAACTTCAAAATGGCTTTCCTGGATCTCTCCCGACTCACAAATGAAAAAAGAAAAGAAAAGGAAAAAAAAAAAAAAAGCTGTGGTTATCAGTTGCATTCACTGTAAATTATTCTCTGTTGCAAACAAAAATGTCCAAAGTATTTGAATTCATTTCTTAACTAGAGTTATATTTCAGCCCGAGATAAATTCCACTAAACAGGAGTATTTGCAAAGTAATAGTTCTTTGTTCATTTAGCAGTCTTAGATTTTCTGAGGGATAGAATCGCTACATGCCAGAAAGAGGCAGTCAATGTCTGTACTAAACTCTCGCTTCACTTAAGAAATAAGTATTCCTGCTTCAGATGAACCTTGTGAACACTTAGTTGCCATTTTGTTGGCAAGTGTTGACATGACATATGGCCACATCAGTCAATTTCTCTGAATGCTCATATTTTGAGTAACTTGATTCCTTTTTTTTTTTTTTTAAGATTTTAGAACTTTAGCAGCCATCGGTTTGACTCCTGTAGTTAAAGCTACTGAAACCAAGTGTCAGTTATATTGAAAGCCTAATTGCTCAGAGCTAAGGAAATACTGGTTCCCAAAGAAACATATTTTAAGCTATGCAGAACATTGTGAGAAGCCAAAAACAGTCAAAGCATATGATAACACTTCTCTCTCTTTTTTTTCACACAACAGGTGAACACACAGGTCAGCACCTGCCTTCCATAGTTCCCTCCTTTACTTCCGTCCTCTTTCACTTTTTCTTCCCCTCATTTTTTGAGGTAGTAGAACTTTTAGATATGAAAGGAAATGCAGTCAGGCAAAGCCAACATAGAGGTTCCAAAACCGGTGATCTAAAGGCTCATGCTATGAACATGAAAGAGGAAATGAGAAAGTGGAACAGAAAGTGGTGTGTATGTATGTGTGTGTGTCAGGGTGTGTGTGGGGGGGTGGGGGTGCACATATGCTGGGTATATGAGTATGAATGTGGGTGTAAATGTGTATGAGTGTGTATGTGTGTATATGTGTGTATGAATGTGTGTGAATGTGTATGTATGTGCCAGTGTGTGTGTGTGTGTGTATGCACACATGCTGTGTATGTATGAATGTATGTGGGAATGTGTGAGTGTGTGTGTGTGTGTGTGTGTGTGTGTGTGTTTTGCAGGTAGATAAAAAGAAAGATAAATGATGTTTATACTAACTAAATCTAAACAGACTCATCTCCATGGAGGACTCAGTAGCCAATAGGGATGTGGTCAGTTATGTCAACCTTTGTTTGCTAATCCATCAAAACAAAACTCTTTTTAGATTCTAATCTCAATCCATGGTCCACAAAAGTGAGAACAGATTTATTTTGCCCCAGATCTGTAATAACGGCTGTTGTCTTAGCATTGAGGTCAGCCTCCCCTAACTCCTCTTGTGATTCAGTACAGCGTAGGACGTTGTCCTCTACTCTCTTTTCTGTTGTATCATGTGCTCTGGAGGAACTTATGATAACTATTAGGCCACTTATATCCAACTCCTAGCAGGATCACCACAGTTATTTCCCTGGAGTCTACCCTTATAAAACTAAGACGGCTTTCAGGAATATGCTTACTTTGTTTTGTTTCCATGAATCAGTATTTTATTATTGAAATAGAAAGTGAGAAAGAATTCAAAGTTTCCTGGGGAAATTTTCTACCATACCCAACCATTTTTTCTAGTAACAGTTGATGATGTCATAAGTTCATACCTTCTCCAGATAGGAGGCTGAGAATAATCTTGCATTTCACAACAATTACCTACCATTTATTATATAGTTCTCAGAAATGATGAATGCAATTTTGGGTCTGCTATGGGGCAGATCACTGAAAATATCAGTGCATGGTAGAACTCTTTGTTTTGAGTAGCTAAGTTATTTTCTTTTCTTTGGTTTGCTTGATTCAAGACTGGGTTGGAAACAAAAGAACACAGACACTCAAGTGAGACATATATTCTGGACTTCACTTCTTTTCAAAGTGCTGGCTATTTCATATAAAAAATATTTTTGACCACATAATATTTATATTTAGCTTGACTTCCCTTACTTCCTAGTAGCCTGAGATATGAATGGGCTTTTGACAATACATAATGATTATATTAATAATTTACTATTTCCTGGATAGGAGCATATACTGATTCCTATTTTAAGCACACTATTATGTCAAGGAACAAAGATTTCCCATGAATTTTGTGTTGATAAAATTCATCATTAGTTAGGAAGAGAGTCCAAAGAAGATTTATTACTTAAGCAATTAAAATCTTCATTGTTAAATAACAATGCTAATGATCTCCAGATTAAAGGACTGGGTAAATGAGAATCCCTACCCTATCCAGAATCTTCATAATCTTAGGAAGGAAGATGATGCTCTATATGAACAAAGCAATGGGGAACCTTTAATAAACTATTCAGTCTAGCATTGCTGGGAAAAATGTACTCCAAGCCTACATATATATATATATGCATGTTGTTTTCATATGTAAAAATGCTACTCATCAACTCATCATTCCGAAATGGCATGACAAACTTTGATCACCAATTTCTTGACCACCAGGCTCTCAAAGCCTTGGTTTTCTTGCATGGAACTATTCTTTTTTTATTCTCTAAAACCCTAAAAAATAATCTCAGCATAAATGAACCAAATCCTGAGTTTCACTCCATATCAAGAACATCTCCAGGAGTGAAGACATCATAATCTTCTCTATAGCAACTGAATGGCAGTTTAGCTCTCAAGTGGACATCTCTCTCCTTAGCTGTTTGACCATGGGGATTTTTTTGAAAAGAGATTGCCTGTTCATATTAGCATCATTTATTACACAAATTAATGAAATAACAAGAATTAGAACATTTTTAAACTAAGTAATCCTCTCATGTCATTGTTACCTTGAATTTTAGCTTCTGTCCTTTCTGTCCTGTCTAGTACCAGTTGTGTTCTTTGGAATTGCTATGCCCCTCACCGTTGTAGTCTACACTTTGAACGTTGGCTGAACAGATCCACACTTTTAGTCTTCATTATTAGAGAAGCCAACTTTATGTTCTCTAAATTGGAAGAGGTTGAGTTACTTTACAAAGTAAATAAATGGCTTAGCCATGGAAGAGAAATACTGTTTTCTATTGTTTCTTTGCCAAATAATCAGAATCTTGGTGGCCTACAACACAAAAATTCATTTTCCTACAATCCTTCAGGTCAGAAATCCAACATAGGAGTCATTAGGCTAAAATCAAGGTGCTTTTAAAGCTATCTTCCTTCCTACAAATTCTTGAAGAAAATCAATCGCCTGTGTTTATCCAGGTGTTTCAGATCGACTTCATTCCTTGTTTTTTGTTTGTTTGTTTGTTTGTTTGTTTTGTTTGTTATTGTTTGTTTGTTTGCTTGCTTTTTTTTTTTTACTTGTTCCCATATACAGAAGTAGTGACGACCACTTAGGTCATTCTCAAATTAAGTTTCTCACTAACTTCTCTTACCCTCATAAAGACATGTGTGCTTGCAGCAGGCCCATCTATATCTCTGGGCTCTTAATTAAATCATACAGATAAATCCATCCTTCTATGTAAGGTATTCCTTTCCACTCTCTTGAAATTAGGATGGAGATGATAAAAGACAACCTTGTTCTGCTACCACACAGGTTAAGGTGGGCTGGAGTAAGTGGAGGGATTGCTGTTATCTGATCTCCAAGTACAAGCATCCATCCAATACCTATATTCCTTAGCCTCATGCAGTTCAGGGAAATTCTATATCAAAGAACATCAAACCCTGGTCAGATTCTCTGAACACATCACTTTAGCTTTCTTATTCAAGCCTTGCCTCCTTACAGTGAAGCAAGACTTTACAATATTTTTCAAGATTATATTCTGTGTCTCAAGTCTAACACAAAAATGTAACTTCTGCTTTCTTCATTACTAATCACTGACTGTAACATTACCAACATGGGTTCTTTTCATTGAAATCCCAATTCTTATATCCTTCCTGCATCTTTCTACTCAGAGGCCCATCACAGCAGCAGCGGTTACTGACCTGTCCTGATAGCTTAGTCATAGTTCATTTGGATTCTCTGTAAGAGCAAGGTAAAATATTACACTTAGCACTGTACATCATGATATGAGACAGGACCATAGTGGTCTTTCCAATCGATTATAACTTAATAAGACACAAGTTTCTAACTGGGCATGATGGTACAAGCCTGTAATATCAACAACTGAGATGTTGAAACAAAGGAATTTCAAGTTTAAGATTAACCTGTGCTATGTAGTCAAAGACTGACTAAAGAGGGGGGAAATGGAGATTTCTGAGTCTCTAATACTGAAAGAACAATATTATGAGGCCATTGTAGATGTCAAGTCCCTGGGTATTTTCCTCATCGTTCTTTAAAATCTGTACTAATAAGCCTCAATTGATGTCACCAGTCCATATGCAATATAGTTCTTTAAAAAAAAAAACCCACAGGGTTAATAAGTACTGTATTCTGGCGTGCACATGAGCGTGCACACACATTTACACACACACATACACACACTATAGCATATAGACATATGTCCTCTTGGTGACTTTTTCTTTCACAACCTTCAATACAATCTCCTATTTCACAATAGAGTATTATTGGGAGCTTCTTTAGACCAGAGAGCACCACAATACAGTTTATTTTTCTTTTTAGTAAACAAACTAGACAGAACTCGCCATGATCAGTCAGTGCTCCCAACTCTAAAAGTCTCTGGGGTCAATGGTTTACAAACTTTATGACATTTATACAACAAAGAGAAAAGATTAGCCTTGTATTTTGTAAGTCCTTTGAAGATTGTTTTTACTAAATATCATTGGGGCTTTTCATCTTCAAAATGTATGTATTGATAATTTCAACCTGATTATTTGTATTACTTTTTAGACTGACAAAATTATATCAATAACATATAGTACCATGCTTTGAATGTATGTACAAATTCTAGAATGGCTAAATCAAGCTAAGGAATGTCACTTCTTCGTTATATGTTAAACTTCTTTATGAGAACACTTACAAGCTAAAGTTTCAGTAATTTTCATCTGCTTGATCACATTGTTACTCTAGACACCATGTGTTAGAATAGTCTCTGGAACTCATTCCTTTGTCTGAAATTCCCCTCATCTTCTCAGTGCTGCTTGAGATAATTCTACAATTGTATTCCTGTCCTCAATAAGCCAATATTTTAACTTTTGCTTCTAGCAAAGGAGATTATAAATGACCTACAGAATTGACTATTTTCTGATCATTCATTTGTTTTATTAGCTACTATAATCACTTCTTTACCGATTCTGATAAAGTCCTATTTCTTTAAAACAAATAGCTGGGTACCTTTGGACCTAAGCTCCTTTCTCTGCATTTGGAAATTAGGAGCAATTACTGTAATTATACAAATGCTGTGAAGATTTTAAAAGAAGTACATGCAATTAGAAAAATGTTTTTAAAAAGCCAGCACCAACTAGCTTAAGGGATTGCCAGCAGGGTTGCTCTTGTCAAGTTATTTAGTACAAAAGTTTTCATCGTTTATAATTTCAAGCTACCAGCAATTTGACCATTGGCCTATGCCATTTAGGCTACATTCACATCATTGAATCATAGTAAGCTTCCAGTAAGTGCTGGATTCTGTTGTTACTAAGGCTATGGTCCCTTTTGGTTTTGTCAATGTGTAATTAAGCATTTGCACACATGAAAAAAGGAGGAGAGCTCGAGGAAGTGAACAGAGAAAAAGACATGGGGATTACAGCAAGCAGGATTTGAGGAAACAGAACTCAGATAGGAGTACTTGGAAGGCAGAACACACAGTATTCATTTCACAAGCAAGGATAGAAGTTTGGAAGCAACATAAGCTGAGAGGGGAGAAAGGACAGAAGTTATATGTAGCAAAAACATGTGTGTGTGTGTGTGTGTGTGTGTGTGTGTGTGTGTGTGTGTGTGTGTGTGTGTGTGTGTATAACCTTATGATGCCTAACATTAATTTATTGATATAGGTAATGTAAATTGTTTCATTTTGAAGATGTGGGATTATTTTGGTTAAACTGAGCTGTTTGCGGGGGGTGGGAAGTAAGAGGGCTAGGATGATGGGAAAGCTGGTTATTTAACACATGTATGTATTATATGACTTGTTATAGAGACATTTATATTAGACAGAGAAACCATAGATGAACTAACTAAGGATACTATGAAAACCTGAACATGGCATTGTGAGCAAACCAAATATAAGCATACAATGAAAGGGAAGATTGGGGAGCGGGGCCACTTATTTAATATAAGTAGTCTGAGGTCAGCTTCCCAGAGTTGATTAGACTAAGGATGAGGAAACAGAAAACAAGCCAGCCATGGAGGAGAGCAGAGATAGTTGACCTCTAGCAAAAGAATTACAAATTTAAAATCTCAAAGAAAGAAACCATTAAGGTTTTAGAACACTCTTACATGGAGGATGGTCTGAGAAGGTTTGCCCACCAAAAACCCACTTCTTACTAGTCTGCAGTAGAGTATAGGTTCAGACAAAATGGATGGTGTAATAACAACTCGACAGGGAAAGTTCATGTCTGTTAAGGACAATAATTTTTAAAAATCAATTACTGCATAAATGTCTTCTCTTTTATTTTTTTTTTTTATTGTAACAACTCACTTGGGCCATGTTAAGGGAGAAGGTAGTGATTTCATGACTGATAGCTGATGCTGAAAATGTTGGCATCTACAATGTGCAAAACTCTGGAAGATCCAGTAAAATGACCTAAGAGGACACAGATGAGAGGGAGGGACTGAGGTTAAGTTCTAGGGCTGTTAACTCACTGTCTACATTCCTTGTGGGGAAGCTGACATCCTCCCATTTTATGTGCTAGGCAGTCAGTAACTCTTGAAAAACTTTCTGTCTACTCAGTGATGATTCCTTGTCTGATGCCCACAAGTTAAGACCCAGAGGGAACAGAGCTGAGGGTTCTTCTTAGTTAGAACCTCTTTGATCATTTGGTATTCTGAACCAGGCGCCTTTTTTTGGAGTCTTAGGTGATTCTCTAGTTCATTACTAGGTCAGAAGTCTGTGATCCCACCACTTGAGAGACCAAGGAGGTAGGGTCCTTGAACTAGATCATTGCTACTTCAAAGCCATTCTGGGCTTCTCAGTGAGTCAGTGAGTTCCAGGACAGACTCCTCGGTTACAGAGTGAAACTTTATATCCAAAAAGGAAGAAGAAGAAAAGAAGAGAAAAGAAAACACACACACACACACACACACACACACAGAGAGAGAGAGAGAGAGAGAGAGAGAGAGAGAGAGAGAGAGAGAGAGAGAACTATACACTAAGATATCTCTGTATTTCCATGTTTCTTAATTCTGTTGCTAACTGCTTAAAGTATGTTGAGAAATTAGAAATGTCCAATGTTGACACACTTCTCTTTCTTTTATTCAGAGCTCTAAAGAAATTATACAGAACCCTGAACGTGTTTCCCTGGTCTACTTGAATCTGATGTGAAAGAAAAGCAGGAGGGAAAAGGCCATTCTCCATAGGACCTAAGGAGAGCAAAAGACCAGACACGAGCCTGTGAGGGATTTGACTTTTTGCTGTTGTCCCAGGTCCTCGGTGTTTGCATTCCAAGAGGAAGTCGAGTGCCTCGGGTCTGTTGTAGGACTTGATTTTTTTTTTTTTTGTAGAGCAATGCAGTGCCATGCTGTTAGAAAGGCTCCAGACTTAGAACCACCAGTGCCAAGCCAGCTCTCAGACCGACTAGGGCTCCCATCGGAGGAACAAATCGTAGTCAACTTACCTCACAGAGCTCTCTGGTCCTTACACAAAGTAGAAAGGAGTGGGACCAGAAAATTGGCCATGTCTGAAATCTGATGGAATTTTTAGGAAGAAAACTGAAGAATAAGCAAAAGAAGAAAGAACACAGAAGGGTCCAAAGAGCTTCTGAGAGTACCTTTTGCCTTTCTGTTGGTGTCCCAGCTCTGGTTTTGTTCTTAGGTCCGCCAGTGTGTTTCCCTGTTGTTTGAGTATCTAGTTGACTACCTGCTACTGTTCTGCTGATGGTTGGCCTTGCTAGAATCCCTGACTCCCCTGCCGTTCTCTATGTGCTTCTATGAGGGTTACTATGATGAAAATAGAGCAGAAGATAGTGTGAAGTAACATTGGCAACTGTAATGTGTCCATTTAACTTATTTTTATAGCACTTAGGCAATATTGTTAGTCTTAGTGAGTAGTTCACATCTTTACAAAAGCATGCTCTCCCTATCCATTGGGCCCACAATAACACTCTCTTTGAGGCCATTCTGAATCCTGTCTCGTGTAATGATAATATATTATGAAAACAGATACTTTAAGAATTTCCTGTACAGCAGTCAGTTGTTTATTCTCTCTCTCTCTCTCTCTCTCTCTCTCCCTCCCCCACCCCAGCTTCTTTTTCTGTGACTTTGTTTTTCATAAAGAGAAGGCATCTCCTGAATACAATCGCTTTGTTCTGAAGACATCGTGAACTATTAATTCTTAACCCTTTGACAAAACTAGTGAAGTTGTTTTCTGTATCTTTTGCTTCATCTGTCTTTATAGAGTGACCTAGGAATTCAAGTGTAAGTTGTTTCCATTGTTGAACTGGATATTTATATACTTGGTATGCTTTTCACGTGTTATTTAATTCTGTATAATTTCCTATATTTGTATTAAAATATTGAGCAATTAAAAGTGTCAACTAAATATTTGATGTGGCATTCCCTTGAGAAATATAGAAATAAAGAATAACACTTGAATTTTTTTTTTTCTCTATGCGAAATCGTCAGTTAACCTTTCTGCTTCCTTGGGGGTGGTATCTGTTGTGGTCAATGAGAGCTACTGCAAGTAAGTGTCTTTTGATATGTTTCTAGAGTTATGGTTCCTGTGTGTGCTCTCTTGGTTTTACCTTTAAATACCAGACCTCACAAAGGAGTAGCTTAGATGGTTTCTGGCACCATAGTAATTAGCACTCTGTCTTGCTGTGTCTCTGGTACCTCGGCTGAATCCCTGCTGTGTCAGGCAAGAGGAATGAAAGAAATACTTCTCCAACATGTGTTCTCAGGACTCACTCCTCTCATCATTCAAAGACATTACTGAGGCCCACAAAGAATTTCTATGTGAAATTAACTCTGTATCTTGATAGCTACCATATCTGAGAGGAAAACATAAACTTTAAAAGGGAAATATATAAGTACGTGGAGCTGTCAGTGTTGTGAAGACCACCTGCCAGAGTTTATGGTCAACTCCACAGCACACTAGCAAAAGATTGAGGGTTAAAAGGGCAAATAGTTCATTGGTGCTGTTGGAAAAGTAACCTTCACTCAGCAGACCCGTTGAAATGGTCTTGGAACAAAACTAAAGTTGGGTAAATTAAAGGATAGGATGAAGCTTTGTGTGCCTTTCTCAAAGCAACTCCTACCTAGATAGATATGTCCATAAGTGTTTGATCATTCAACTATCCCTTTATTGAGGCCATTGCCTTTCTTAGAGTTCATCTTCCAAGTAAAGACTTCAGAAAGCTCTAAATTAATTTTTTTCATTTTTCCCATAATTTACTTTTTTATTCACTTTACATCCCCATCATAGCTCCCTCTCTCTTCTCTTTTCAGTCTACTCTTACAAATCCCCCCCCCACTGCTTCTCCCATTGTCCTCAGAGAAGATGGAGCCCCCCCAACCTTGGGTACCACCCCACCCTGGGACATCTAGTCCCAACAGGACTAGGCACATCCTCTCCCACTGAAGCCCAATCAGGTAGTCCAGGTAGAGGAAGATATCCAATAGCAGGGAACAGACATGGACAGTCCTTGCTCCACTTTTTAGAGGATCCACATGAAGACCAAGCTGCACATTTGATACAAATGTGTAGGAGGCCACGTTCCAGCAAATGCATGTTCCTTTGTACATGGCCCAATCTCTGTCAGCTCCTATCAACCCAGGTTAGTTGACTCTGTAGATCTTCTTGTGGTGTCATTGACCCCTCAGACTTGCTCAATTCTATCCCCCACTCTTCCACAAGACACCCTGAACTTCACTTGATGTTTGGGTGTGTGTCATCTGCTGCTGGATGAAGCCTCTCAGGAAACAATTATTCTATATTCCTGTCTGAAAGCATAGCAGTGTACCATTAATAGTGTCAGGGGTTGGCCCTCTCACATGGGATGGGTCTCAACATGGGGGAGTCATTAGTTAGCTATTTATTCAGTCTCTGCTCCCTCTTCATCCCTGCACATCTTGTAGACAAGACAAAATTTGGGTTGAAGGTTTTTGTGGGTAGATTAATGCTCCCTCGCCTTCTCTGAAAGACCTTGTTGGATACAGAAGATGGCCGCTTCCGTCTCCAGATCCCTATCTGGTAGAAACCTCGGCTAGGGTCACCCGTCCCCAGACTACTGGATGAGGGACAATACCTGGATTAATTATGTTTGGTTCACTGTAGTTCAGATTATATCTGCATGTTGAATGGCTAATCAATTGCCTATCAGAATATTGAGGCAGTTGTACTTCAGGCAGGCATGTTTGATGGAGACATCAAGTAGCAGGGTTGGAGAGAAATAAAAAAGACAAAAAGTGGTAATTAAGAACATGCTCCCAGCCAGGCAGTGGTGGCACACACCTTTAATCCCAGCACTTGGGAGGCAGAGGCAGGCAGATTTCTGAGTTGGAGGCCAGCCTGGTCTACAGAGTGAGTTCCAGGACAGCCAGGGCTATACAGAAAAAGCAAAAAACAAAACAAAACAGAACAACAAAACAAAACAAAACAAAAACAAAAACAAAAAAACCATGTTCCCTTGTTTGAGAAGGCAGACAAAATAAACTTGGAGTCTCACTTTCTCTGTGTGTGCTTCCTTCCACTGTCTCACCTAGACCAGCTCTCCCACACTCATTCTGAAATTTCAACTGTGAAGGCTCTTTTGTATGTTTATGAATTAGAAAGAATAATTTGAACTTTGCACATTAAAGCAAAACTGGGAAAGTTGTAAAGTTTTTGGTTCACAATAGTTCAATCACATACATCTTAGCTAAAAATTTTAGAAAAATTCCATGGTAGTGGTAGCTCATTTAGAACCAAAGGGGAAACAAAAGAGTTCTTTGGTGCTGAGCTGAAACTGGAGATGAGGTCTGATTGTCTCACAGCTTAGTCACTAACCCTGAGAATGATTCACAACCATGGGCACAAAGAGAACAAAATCCATATTTTTACTAGACACTGTAGTCTTTCCCTTTACATAGTGAGTTCCAGACCAAGCCAGGACAATACAGTATACCTTTTCTCAAACAAATACATAGGCAAAGCAAACTAAGCAAATAAAATAATTATTCTTATATACAAGGATTTTACTTTCTGAAATAAATTGAAAATAATCCCCCCAGTATGTTTAGTGATTAAATTGCTTTGTATCCTCAAAATATTCCAATTTGACCTCCACATTTCCTAGAGTTGCTGAGGCAAATTAATTCTTAGGAGGCCACTAATTCTTAGAGAGTTATGATACAACTCAACCCATGCATAGGTATCATAATCATTTGAGCCTCCAGAGTAGGAAAGATATTGAATCCCATTTTTATAGATATCCAAAATGAGAGTGTAGACAGCAGTAGGAATTCGAAATAGGGTTAAAATTCCAGCTCCAACATGTAGGTTTCCTGTCCAGCATTTGCCCTTCAAACTTCAGTCCACACCCATAACTGTACTGTGACCCTCCTCACATCCGATGTACCAGGGTTTCCTGTTTGCTCTATCAGTATGTTCAGTCTCTGTCACCTACTCTATTTCTACTCCCTGAACTACATCATCATTTTCCTGAATCATTGCTATAGCTTCCTAATTAACCTCTCGGCTTCTCTTTCCTACTCTCTTCAGCATATTTTAAATATGACTGCTTTAAGATATAACAAGTCAAACTCTTGCACAAGATTTCTTGAGTGGCTTTTTAGTTCACATTGTGTAGAAGCAAAAGTCTACATGGGCCTTCAGGATGCTGCTGACGCTTAAGGGCGCTAGTATCTCTGATATTTTGCCAATATTCTGAACACATTTCTACCTCTGAGCCCTGGTATTTGTCTCCCTGTCTAAAGTCTCTCAGATCACTTCACAGTCCTTACCTTTCTGCTGACAGATTACCTCACCTCCCTCTGCTGGCTTTCCTCCATTGCTTGCTTCACTAACTAGCATACTGTACCTGGTGCATGTTTATTTTATTATCTAACTCCCTCGCTATTTCATAAGCATCATGGAGGATTATTTTATTGGCTAATAAATCTTTACTGTGCTTGAGCTATTTATTGCTTGAGAACAAATCAATAAATTCATCCAATTAATACCCCCGGAGTGAAGTTTTTCATTCACAAATTATGGGAGGGAAGAGAAACTAACAAAACTTTGCCTTTGTGCATCCTTTCTGCCCTGTAGAGGAACATGTGACTGTTCTCCAGTACAAAACAACTTTTTAAACTTTGTAGTTATGGAGCTATGGAGATGGCTTAGTCAAGTTTCCCCCCAGGCCCATATAAAAACCCATGTGCAATAGTGCATGCCTGTAATCCCAGCTCTGAGAAGGCAGCACTGGAGTCTCTGGATTACAATCGTGCACTCCCACACCTAGGTTTGGAGCACTGTGGATTCAACTCAGATCCTCTTGTCTGTAACCCCAGTGCTAGGAGACAGTCAAGAAGATCCTGGGGAGTTCTAGGAACAGTGAAAGACCCTGATTTCCAAGTCAATAAATAGATCAGTATGTAGGTAGATGTGTAAATAGATAGATAGATAGATAGATAGATAGATAGATAGATAGATAGATATAGATAGATAGATAGATAGATAGATAGATAGATAGATAGATAGATAGATAGATAGATAGATGAAGATACACACAGAGGGGGGGGGAGGACCAAAAACAAGTACATGCACAATTATAGCATTGACAGACTTAGAGACATAAAATGGAGATCATATTTTCTTCCTGGCTTTTATGGGTTGGCCACTAATCCAATGCTCAGTAGGTCCAATAAGATTTGAACTATAATAAGTCTGCTTCAGTGGATGGACTCTAATACATACATATATATAAAACAGTGGTGGAATCTATAACTGTGTGAGTTCATGTGCTGAGCTTATTCTTCATGGTGACATCAAAACCCCCAACTGATACTCTTGGGTCGTGTGCCTCTTGTCCTCAGTTTTGTTTTCCAGCTCCTCTAGGCCAACACAGGGGCAGGTGGACACTTGAGGCCTGACTTTGGGAACTGTGCTCTGACTTAGGAAGCAGAAAGAAAATCCCCTGGCTGCAGGAGGTGCTGAGTCACAGGCAGAACTGGCATGTTTCTGTGCTGAGAAATAAAAGGACACGTCAAAGTTCAAGATCCTGCTTACATGACGTTCATTGACTGACTTCCCTGGCATAGTGTTGTAATGGGTCTGAGCTTCTTTCCTGTCATTGGGATAGAATACCCTGACAAAAGCCAAGAGAGACAAAGGGGTGATTCTGGCTCACAGTTCAAGTTACAACCCATCTTGATGTATGTGTGTGGGGTGGGGGTGGGGGGCGGAACAGAGATGTGGAGAGTTCACAGCCAATGGAGCTAGAGGAAGCTGGTCACATTGCATCTACAGTCATGAAGCAGAGCACACTCTGCTTTCAATCTAACACTGTCCTGGGTCCCTGCCTAGAGAATGGTCTTGACTCTAGTTAAGACAGGCTTGCCTTAACTAGTCAATTACCCTAAAAAAAAAAAAAAAAAAAAAAAAAAAGACATCCCTTCACAGGCCCCATCTTCCAAGGGACTCTAAATCCTGTCAAGAAGGCAATAGCTCGTTTGACTTTAAAATCTGGATGATGTGACCTTTTCCATAATGACAGCTCTGTTCCAGACTTAAGTAGGATGTCACAACTGACCTCCAGGGTTCTTTCTCCACACATATATCACTAAACCAGAGGTAACTCCCTCAGGAGATGGCCAAAGGTCAAGAGTTTCCTAGGAACTCAATAGTCGATTTGAGATTTTTCTTTCTGATTCTTCTTAGTAAATAAATTAGAAAGATCTCACTTATACCACATACAATTTGGATGTGGCAGTCATCGTTTGTTTTTGTTAACTAAAAGAAAAGAAAAGAGAAGAAAAGGAAAGGAAAGGACAGAAAACAAAACAAAACAAAACAAAACAAAACAAAACAAAACAAAACAAATCAGGAACTTAACAAAACCGGATTCAGGTTTTCTGGGAGTAGCCTTTATGCTCCAGTCTAGTTACAAAGATAGGCTGAAGCTGAGCTGCTCCAGTGGGCTCTTCAAACACCACACAATGCTGGGCGTGGTTGCCTCTGTATCTAAAAATGTTTTAGGAAATATCTTGGTTTCCCTTTTTATAAGTAAATGGCATTAACATTTCTACCTCACCTAAAAATAAACGAGATGGTGGCTTTAATGAAATGATCAGAAGTAGCATATTGCGAGGCCAGATGGCTCCCTGTGCAATTCTAGGAAACATTAAATTTCCCATGAGCAGCTAAACAAGCAGGGAAGAGTCTGGTGGAGGCAGTGGGTCATTTCCAGTGGATGGAATTGGCCTATCAGGACTTGTGAAATGTACCTGAAAGGTATCTGTATTTTAGGTGGGGAAGGGCATCTTTTCCCAGTGAGTTTGTAAAAAGACTGGCCAGTTCAGGGGCTGCTAAGATGTGATTGGGAGCCATCTAGGGCAATGAGACACTTTCCATGTTAGAGTTAATTTACTCGTGAGAAGAGAACATAATCCTTAAGAGAATACCAAATCTATCAGATTCACACTGTGTTTGACTTGGCCAGAGCCTATCCAAGTGCCAGATTAGCCAACAGACTAATTGTAATAGACTCTTGTATTAGCAGAAGTTAGCAATAGAAGTTGTTTCAGAGGTTGGGCAACACATAGCCACTGGGCAAACTGAAACTTCATGCTGTAAGTAGTCCATAAGGCACAATGGCATCTGAGTCTCCATGGGCAAGGTTGAATGGCATTCCCAGATGTTAGAAAAATCTCACAAGGATCTTTCCTTAGATCTCACTCAAGGAGTTCCCACAAACCTTTTCTAGTGTAGATTAGAAATCGAGCAGTTGAAACTTCTGTGTTGTTAATGACTCTTATGTGGTCTGATAGAGTAAACTTGCAGCTCAGCTCTAGTTTATATAGTGTGTTAGGACCCCAGAGTTTACTGGAAGCCAAAACTTTCCTAAACTGCTTTCCTATTCAAGGTTAAAGCTGTCTCCAGTATTAGCTTTTGACTGACTTCCAGCATCTTTGGCAGTGAAAAGTACACAGCAGGACAGATTTTCTCTCTGGTAGAGGGGCTTTGATTGTTTAAACCAGGGTGTTTATTTCCCTTGGCAGCAAAGAGGTGTGTTCCCGTGCACTCTTAGCTGGGGAACGACAGTGTCTGGAGATAGCAGATTAACAACAAAATTTAAATATATATTAAAAACCAAAAGAAAACCCAAATCATGAAGCAAATATCTAAAGCCAGACTTGACTGAGTTTTTACTGAAAGTCCTCAGTTTTCAAAAGCTAAACATACCATAGGGAACATGTCAACCATGGACAAAAGATGAAGAGAAAGAAAACAAGCTATTGACAAACTTGGAGATCATGTTGGTTTTTAATTTTCAAGGATAGAATACAGGTACTAATGCCACGTTGAAGAAGGTTTCTAATATCACATTTTATACTAAAAGCATGAGAATAATTTTTATACAACGGCTAGGAGATAACGACATGCATTTCTCTGTGGTGTGTTATACAATGTGTTTCTGTATTAGAATAGTATTTTAAGTGATTAAATAAGCAATGTATATCCAGCAATGGGCAAACCTTGAGCAAAATGTCATTCAGCAGACACATAACATGCAGAGCATAAGAAATGGGAACAGCAGAAGGAATTAATGAAACGCTGCTGGGGAAAGTTTCAGCAGTTAAGAAACATAAAATCAAGCTATTTGCGTGTATTCAGAGGCAACCTCTGGAAATCATAAAGTAATGTTATATATAGTGAACCAAAATGTCCAAAGGCAAATTGGGTGTCCCTTATACAAAATGTTCATACTTGAGAGCAGAAGTATTTTAGCTGTATCATTCTAAATTTATGTATAGCATGGTTATCTTGGAAGTTGTGCTAGTCCCAAGTCTAAAGACAATTGATTTATGTTTCATATAAATCACCACACACACACACACACACACACACACACACACACACACATATATATGTATATATATACATATATATGTATATATATACATATATATGTATATATGCTAAATGGAATTTTGTACACTATTTTTATTTTCAAAATCTTTATTACCTGTGAATTGCCTAATGGATATGTGATGTTTGTATGTATGCAGGAATGCATACACATGCAAACAAGTGTTCATACTCATGCCACAGCACACATAACACATGTGCCGGTCAGAGAACAGTATTTGAGACTTGATTCTCCCCTCCCATTGTGCCTTCTGAGGGATCAGATCTCAAGGCTTGTGAAGCAAGAGCATTTGACTGCTGAGCCATCTCATCAGCAGTCACAGGACAGTTTTAGTGTGTTGCCACCAAGACTGTGGTCCATCATATGAGGTCACATGACTCACTCCCCATGTGACATTGTGTAGTTAGTCAAAATGTTTCGATTTTTGCAACAGTTTATATTAAGCATGTTCAGTCAGTATATCATGATTCAGTTTTCAGAATGATTTTATAGAATTACAAATGTAACACTATGAGCCATTAAGTATAGCTGATAGGAATTAAGAATTAAGGTTTGCCCTTAAATCAACTGACCTGGTGACAATATGAGGCAAGTTTCATCAAACCTAGGTTTCTTGACATAATCCCCACTCAGCTATGAGATTAAGACTCATTGGCTACAGAAGGAAATTGAAAAGAACTGGGATATAATGGTAATAAAAGCAGTCAACCTACATTGAGGGCTTTGTTGTCTTAATCAGGCAGAGTCCAGATTGCTGTTCACACAGCCTGTCTGCAAGAGGGATGATGATTTTGACCTATAATCAACAACAGCAAACTCAAGAGGCATAGTACAGCTACGTTTTCTAATTATAAAGTGGCAAATTAGTTATTACTGTACGGAAACACTTTTGGTGTCTTGGACATTCAGAAAGCTGTGGTTTTGCTGTTGTTTTAAACCTTTTAAAGATTTTCTCCAGGAAATAATATCTGAATTCTAGTCTCATTCTTATACCACAGTTCATGCCACTGTCTTGTAAAGTGGGGGAAGCATACAGTAAGGCTCCATTTGGAGGTTAGTATAACTATGTAGAAATACCATTCTTCAGTCAGATGTGATGATACATCCTTGTAATCCCATTACTTGAAAGACAGAGGCAGAAGATCAGGGTTTAAGATTGGCCTTAGCTATTCAGAGTTGAAAGCTACCCTGAGTTACACTATACTCTGCCTCAGAAGGAAAGAAAGAAAGAAAGAAAGAAAGAAAGAAAGAAAGAAAGAAAGAAAGAAAGAAAGAAAGAAAGAAAGAAGAAAGAAAGAAGAAAGAGAGAAAGAAAGAGAGAGAGAGAGCAAGGAAGGAAGGAAGGAAGGAAGAGAGAGAGAAAGAAAGAAAGAGAAAGAGAGAAGAGAAAGAGAGAAGAGAGAGAAAGAAAGAAGAGAGAGAGAAAGAAAGAAAGAAAGAAAGAAAGAAAGAAAGAAAGAAAGAAAGAAAGAAAGAAAGAAAGAAAGAAAGAAAGAGAAGAGAGAGAAAGAGAAGAGAGAGAAAGAAAGAAAGTGAGAGAGAAGAGAGAGAAAGAAAGAAAGAGAAAGAAAGAAAGAAAGAAAGAAGAGAGAGAAAGAAAGAAAGAGAGAGAAAGAAAGAAAGAGAGAGAAAGAAGAAAGAGAAAGAAAGAAAGAAGAGAGAAAAAGAGAGAACAAAGAGAAAGAGAGAAGAGAAAGAAAGAAAGAAAGAAAGAAAGAAAGAAAGAAAGAAAGAAAAAGAAAGAGATAGAGAAAGAAGAGGAAAAGAAAAAGAAAAAAGAAAAGGAAGGAAAGGAAGATGAGTGAGGAAGGAAGAAGAAGAGGAGAATGAGAAGGAAACAAGGCAAGGAAAGAAAGTTTGCTTTGTCTCATGGTCTCAGGATGATTTTAGCTCATCACGATGGTGGTGACACAGCTGCGTGACTCCATTCCTCCATCCAGGAAGATATGAGTGTGTGGTGCCTCCTACTCACAAGGCAGTGAACCATAAAGAAGAGAGTTAGTTGCACTGAGACCAGGGAAGGCTATAATCGTCAGCCCATTCCTGGTGGGATATTTCCATGGCCAGGTTCCTACTCCTATTGGCTCCTTAGCCATCAAAACAGCATCTCAAGCCGGGCACCAAGCACTTGCAACCTTACCTTCTTACCCTTGGGGATGCTTGAAATTTAAATGATAACACTGGAGCTCAATGAAGTCAAGACAATAAAAGAGGAAACAAACCTGGGTGACCTGAAGAAATGCGGAATGACGTAGAAAGAGAGAACTGCTTTCACTCTGATGTCCAATCAAGAAGCATATGAAAACTACCTGTGGCCTCCATGTGGCCACACATTCATTTCAACAAATAGGGGAAATAAGGGTTTATTTTTTGCTTCTTTTCTTTCCTCTTCTTTTCTTTTCTTTTCTTTTCTTTTCTTTTCTTTTCTTTTCTTTTCTTTTCTCTTCTCTTCTCTTCTCTTCTCTTCTCTTCTCTTCTCTCTCTCTCTCTCTCTCTCTCTCTCATTTGAGATTTATTTGTTTTATGTAAGTGCACTGTAGCTGTCATCTGACATACCAGAAGAGTGCAACCGATCCCATTACAGATAGTTCTGAGCCACTGTGTGGTTGCTGGGAATTGAACTCAGGATCTTTGGAAGAGCAGTCAGTGCTCTTAACCACTGAGCCATCTCTCCAGCCCCCCTCTCCCCCCCCCAAAGGTTTATTTATTTATTATATACAAGTACACTGTAGCTGTCTTCAGGCACCCCCAGAAGACAGTGTCAGATCTCATTACAAATAGTTGGGAGCCACTATGTGGTTGCTGGGATCTGAACTCAGGATCTTTGGAAGAACAGTCAGTGCTCTTAACTACGGAGCCATCTCTCTGGCCTCTTTATTTTTCTTTTCTCTTTATTTTTCTTTTCTTTTCTCTCTTTCTTTTTCTTTAGCAGACATAAACAAGGTATTCTAGTTAGCACCAATGATCTAAAGTAAGACAGGATCATTTCTCTAGAAAGGCACTCTGTAAATTGCATAATGCAGGACAATGATGGAGTGTAATATGGTTAACAAATATTCCAGGAACACACCTGTGGAATGCCAAGTGTAGATAAGGGAGGAAAGCAAGAAGCAGAAGGATAAGGTGGATGTCGATAGGCAGAAAAGAGCAGGGAAGGGAGGCTGTGTTCGATAACCCATCTAAGGAACACAGGAAGTTTGTGTTGCCTCTTCATTCTAGCTTAAAACACATTGGCTTAACTTGAAATTGATGAATAGGCCCCACAAAGAAAATATCTGATTCATTGAGGTTTGACAAATTTTATTTTACTTGGACCAGTGGCAGTATATGCCCAATTCATAAACAGAAATTTCTTGGCTTGGCTCATGTTACACAATATGAAGGGAAAAGGGGAATTGAATGCTATTTCTAGACTCTGTTGTTTTTCCCACACTGAATGTGGGAAATGTTTCCTCTTTCAGCTGACCGTAAACCACTGAGTGAAAGCAACATCAGGATTTGTCCTATCTGACCTCCATATGCTGAACATAAATGACCAGAATTCACTAAAACAGTCTGTACACACAAGTAATGATGAGGGTGTTAACTTGGACTGGGAAGTTTTCTCAAGGGCCTTCATGAAGAACTGAGTATGTAAAAAAAAAAAAGTTGACACTTTGTAACTGTGTCATCTGGGATAGTGTCCTACTTCATTGTCTTGTATATCAGACCAGAATGTTATATTCAGCTCACGTTGTGGAGAGAGCTGAAATAATATTCACACAGCATTCTAGCCCACTGCTTACAAACACCACTGCAGCTTCTCATGTAGTCTCTGTTCATGGGGCTTCTAGAACTCCCCATGTCTCCATTCTGTTTATCCTCCTCCCCAGGAGCTTGGGATGTTAGCACTCTGCATAACATAAATAAGTTAGTGATATTTCCCCATACTTCTTCCTGAGATTGTGAGAAAAGTAATTGTGTTGGTTTGAATGAAAATGGCTCTCATAGAGCCATATGGAATGGCACTATTAGGAGGAGACACCTCCTAATAGTTACTGGAGAAAGAGTGTCACTGGGTATAGGAGTGAAGTTTCAGAAGCTCAAGGCATACCCAGTGTCTCTCTTTCTTCTGTCTGCCTATAGATTCAGATGTAGACCTCTCAGCTACCTCTCCTGCACCATGTCTGCCTTTGTGCCACTATGCTTCCTGTCCTGACAAAAATAGACTCAATCTCTGAACTGTAAGCCAGCCCCAGTTAAATGTTTTCCTGTATAAGAGTTTCTGTGGTCATCGTGTCTCATCACAGCATTAGAAACCCTAAGACCAAGGCCGTCTGTTATAATGCAAAAAAAAAAAAAAAAAAAAAAAGAAAAAGAAAAAAAAGGAATAAACGTTAACAGCTACGGAGAGGGAAGAAAAAAATTAACACATAATAATATTTTGACACATGCTTGAAAGACACTAGGTGTTCAGTAATGATCATCATTGTTTCCTTTATCTCATCAAGAGGAGACCTGAAAGATACCGTCAGACAAATGGAAGAAGATTTGGGGAAGAGGAAATAGATGTGATTTTTTTTTTTGGAGGTTGTAGTGGGGTTCAATTGTAACAATATTGTTTCCCCATTCTTGCCTCCAGAATCAATGGCTATGACTTTATTTTGGAGAATGAGTCATGAAGGTAGAATTTAAGTTAAGGGTTTTGAGGTAAGATTCTCCTGGGATCTGGAAATGTTCTACATCCAGTAAAAGATGGCTGTGGAAGCAGACACTGGAGCTATGTAGCCACAAACAAAACAATAGCATCACCAAAATCTGGAGGAGTCCAGGGACAGCTTTCCCCTGGAGCTTTGAAAGAACTCAGACCTGCCAAAACCCTGCTTGTGGTTTCAGGCCGCCAGAACTGTAGGGTAGTGCATTTCCATTGTTTCAGGGCACCACATATGTGACATTCCAAGGCCAGGAAACAACCTGAACAGTAGATGACTCTGTCTCAAATAGGCAGATAGATAAATATTTCAGTATAATTACTGAGTTACTAAGCATGTATCACATTAGAAGTTGATTGAGATTTTCTCCGTTTAATATTTATTATATTTGCATATTTCCAAGCATAGTTTTCTGGACTGAGTGCTCAGGAATGCCCAGACTTTATTCTCATTATTGCACATTGTTCCTGGCTGGAGTAAGAATAATAGAACTAAATCCAAACACAAAGTTCCTGTTGGCCTGGCCTGGGAAACAGACAGACGTGGCAGACATAGTTTCTTATCTGGGCAGCTGTCTCCCTAAAACTGGTTCACTTGCCATCTTCTATTTGTAGGAGAGACTTGCCTATAAGCAATAAAGAAGTCGCCATACTTATATTAATATCTTTTGTTTCTTTGGACCACTAGAGTATTAGAGAAAAAAATGTTTTAAGTGATTTTATTGATTTTAAATACAGATAAGTAATACTCTTTGTTCTTGAGATCATAAAGAATTAATATTTTGGAAGTGCTGGTGTCAAAACTCAGAACACATAGCGTGTGTGTGTGTGTGTGTGTGTGTGTGTGTGTGTGTGTGTGTGTGTGTGTGTGTGTGGCTATGAAGCATCTACTTTATAGTCAACTCAATCTGAACAGGCCTGAGGATAAACTATTGGTTCTTCCCACATATTCTCTTGAATATCCAAAATGGGTAATTAATCGTGAGCTCTGCTTTGAAATGCCTAACCTTCTTATAACCTGATACAAGGCAGAGGGGGTATTCCTACACTGTGTCGCAGTATGCCTCCAGCACTGAATGTAACACCTCACAGAGAGAAGAGGAACTCAATTCAGATTTGTTACATATAAGATTAAAAACCAATGGCCAAGGTAGGAACCCATAGATTTCACTAGAGTCTTCAATGTGTCCTCACTTTCTTGTGACTGTGATTGGAAAAAAGAGATTTGTTTTGCCTCATTGTTTCAGAGGCTCATGCTAGCTCGTTCCATTATGTCTGGGCCTCTGGTGAAGCAGAGTCTCAATGCAGAGGGAATGAAAGAGGGTAAGAAGCTAATGACGAGAATACAATATACCTACAAAGGCATGTGCCTTGGGGCCCCATCCCTAACTAGTCCCCACCTCTCAGCTGGGAGCTCATTGACAGGGTTAGTATCCTCATGAGCCAATCAGCTCTCAATTATCTCAAGTATCACCAACTGGGAACCAATCCTGCAACAGAAGAGTCTTTTAGGAAGATACATCTTTTTTTTTTTTTTTTTTTGAACCTTAGCAGACTTCATCTGAAAAGTTAAGAGCTATTTTGGGAGGATAACATGACCCAGGAGAGTCAGGATGGATGGACTTGTAGAAAAGCCAGAGAGATTCCAGGGTTTTTTTTGAGGCTTTGGTCACAAGTCAGTCACAGAAAGCAAACTTCCCTTGCTTCATGCTTCTGCCTTCTCCTCCTGGCATTTTTGTTGCAGTTGTTTATTGTTTAGATTGCAAATTACTTACATTTCTTCTCTCTCTTTCTTCTCTCCAACCCCTCCTACAAACCCCTCCCCATTCTCTTCAAATTCATCGTCTCTTTTTTAAATTAATTGTTATTATATGTATTTATCTATATGTGTGTATACATAATACATATACATATTTATGTATATGTGTGTATACATACACATACATATATACACATACATATATATACATACATATATGTGTGTGTGTGTATATATATATATATATATATATATATATATATATACTTAAATATAACCTGTGGAGTCTATATAAGGTTACTTATATGTGTGTTTTTTTAGAGCTGACCATTTGGCACTGGCCAACCTATTGCTGTGCTCTCTTTTTACTCAATTGCCTGTAGCTCTCTGTATAAAGTGGAAGACTCATGGACTTTTCTCTGTCTGATTTGATGTGTTCCTTGGTGTCATTATTGTTCAGCTCACAGTTAGGCAACCTGACACTGGGCATTCAGGTTGGTGACATGTGCCGTTATAGCTCCTGATGCTACAGAGGAGGCACAATCTCACTGCCAACTCCTTGATCCTCTGGCTCTTATTATTTGTGCGCTCTTCTTCCTTGCTGAACCTTAGGTGCGGGCGAATTTTGTAGAAGTGTCCATTGAGTTCTTCTTGAACCACTTTTGGAATTAATCATGACTATGAAGAGATTGTGGAATCAAATTTTAACAGATAACTGCAAAATGAAATGAGTTTTTAAAGAAGTGGCATGAAATTGGATATGTCTGTGATTTACTACTAGCCAAGCACCATTAAAAGCTGGCTTATCTTGCTTCATTTTATTTTTTGCAAGCCATGTTCAATGTTTTGCCATTACCCACAATGTACGGGCAAAGAAACTAAAGGGCAGTAGACTAAATAATCACAGTTCTTGGCTTCTCCAGTTTTATTTTAGTATCTTACATTTTCAGTTTTCTTTTGTGGCTGTAAAATGGGGCATAACTAAAGAGACCACAGTCATAGCAGAGTGAGTCCAAGGAAAGGGTCCTGGCTTCAGTCCCAGATTCCCAGCTCACCCCTCTGTGTCTTAGTGTCTGGCACAACTTTTCACCTTTTCTTTTCTGTTTTTGTTTTTGTTTTTGTTTTTGTTTTTGTTCTTTGTTATTGTTTTGTTTTATGCCAAGGCAGTCCCTGGTATCACTGGCCTCTGAGACACTGTGGAGGAAGCTCCAGCTTCTTAAGCAGTTTCCTAAGAATTTCAGAAATGCTGGTAACTTTCTCCCCGACTGGTCAAAAGATAAAACACACACAGAGATTGGGAGTCTGGGAATGTGAGATAGAAACTTAACTTTGCTGGTCATCCCTCTTGTATGCTTGAAAGCATTTCAATCTTGAATGTTTCAACCAAGGGGGAAAAGCTAGTCTTATTCCAACAAGATAGCTTTCACGTTGGTTATACTTAAGTTAATGAGGGGACTAGCTGCCTGGTAGAAAAACAAGAGAGAAAGCAGACTGGGAAGGTTTATTGGATAAACACCAGATACTAAACTCCCTGGAAGGAACACTTCACAGAAGACTTGGAAGTGCGTCAGGAAAATAAATTGCAAAAGATAACACAGGTGGACCTCTACAGAGATTTTGAAACAAGTCTCCCTCCCTTTGAGCAAGCAGATCTTCAGTGCATGGTCCAATGCTTGAAATCGGCCCAAAGGAAATGCTTGGTTGTTCCCTCCGGTACCAAATTCCACTCTTTTTCTTCTTCTTCTTTGTTTTTTATTGAATGTTGTCCCCCTTCCCAGTCACCCCTCCACAAACCCCCATCCCACCCCACCCCCAGCCCTTTGCCTCTAAGCCCATCCACCCACTCCTGCGTCACCCGTTAGCATCCTCCTTCACTGGGGCATCAGAGCCTCCACAGAGCAATTCGCCTCCCCTCCCATTGATGCCAGCTAAGGCAATCCTCTGCTACGTATGCAGCGGTGGTTTAGTCCCTGGGAGTTCTGAGGGGTCCAGTTAGTTAATATTGTTTTTCCACTCTTAATGACAATCCTGTTTTCTGCTTTGAAATCTCTATGTGCCAAAGTTATTTCTCGTTATCTTTCAGAGGTGTTGGACAGGGCAGCAAAAACCTGGCAAGTGTCAGAGCTCAAAATTGTGTTTGGACAAGAGAATCTCGCTGTGCAACTCAGAGTGGCTCAAATTCTTATGAAGCCCAGGCTGACTTTGAGCTCAGCTTCCTGAGTACTGAGGTTACAGACATGTACCACCACACCCAGATTCAGTAAAAAAACAAATAAATAAAATCTAATCATCAGGCATAACCAATGGGGGAACTTACCCTCTTGCAGGCCTTTTGCTTCCCTCTGATTGACTCATTTAATTTCTTTATAGGAACACAGCTCCAGCCCCTGGAATGGCAACAGCATTTACTCAGGAGTTATTCACAGGGTAAATCCTTCGTGTGACGTTTTTATTTCATTGCTCTTCCAGGGAAATGTTCTAGGTCTTTGATTACAGCTAAAATAAATATTAGTTTGACTGAAAATTGTGGTAACTATAAACAGAAACTTGCGGTAAGGTCCATCGAGGTTCGCAGAGGTTATGCGTGCTCTTCGGCGTTTTACAGAATTTTGTTGTGTATTGTGTTTGCATGGCCTGATCTTTGTCTCTCTGAATGTTTGTCAAGGCTTTCCTTGGGGCTCCGCTCTGGTGAAATAATGTGCAGCTTTGCAAACTGTGGTCTAATGATTTGCTACCTCCGATCCTTTCAGACTCAGTGTACTCAGTTGAGTGTCTTCTTTAAGGAATGGAGCAGTGTAAAGAGCAGGAAGGACGATGAGAAGACAGGAAGAAAGTGTGCAGTTCATCTCTCGTAAGTTTTACCGGACTTCTTCTGCTCCTGTGTGGGGAAAGCTTTCTTATGTGCACCGTGTATACCTACCTTACAGTTAGTTTTTCATCCCTTCCCCCTTACCTGCCTCATCTGCCTTCACATCCTTTTCTCTATAGTCTACCAAATGGAAGGACCCGGAGGAAGTCAAAAATCCTAGAGATTCATGACCCTAACCTGTGTTGGGTTTATTACGAACAATAACAATCGTTATTTGTTATATAGAATTTGCTCACCTGAACCACTGGCAGAAATGTTTTCTTTGGCGTATAAAGTGTTCGATAAAATTTGGAAAGTTCCTATAAAAATATGAATTCCTTGATTTTGTAAGAAAACAAACAAACAAAAAAACAAAAACAAAAATAACACAGCAATTCCAACTGGCCTACGCTTGGCCACACAGACCCTTGGCTTCTTACAGGCAGCTGTTAGGCTGGAACAAATGAAAATGAAAATATTTATGACTCAGAATAGTAGCCAGAGTTCTCTCTCTCACTGTAGTCTTATTTCTCCCAACTGTGCTATGGGGCAGCAAGACAAGAGAAGACCACACTTCAAAGCCATGATTGCTTTCTATTCTACAGCCAGGCCACTTTGTCTAGGACATTTAGAATTATTTTTCTGGATTTGACCCACAAGAGAGACTTTAAAAGCACAAGTTCCCTTTACTGCAATTAAGTACATTCTAATACATTATTAACTCAGATCAGATACTTCCAATGAGGACATTGTCACTTTGAACTACAGGATCCGTAAATGGTTTATTAACTGAACTGACGTCAGAAATTGGTCACTAGTGAATTCAGTCACTAGCAGATGTGTTTTGCTTGGTATATGAAGTGTTGGATAACATTTGGAAATTTCCTATAAAAGTATAAATTCCTTGATTTTGGAAATAAAAAGTTACTCCAGTGTGCCCCTGCTTGGCCAGTTGTCTGACTCCAACATAACCCCCCCCCACACACACACACACACACATACACAAGCAGCAGTTAGACTTTGCTAGAGCCCACCACATCTTGTTGTTTTATCTATGAGAGGAAAGTCATTCCTTTTGGTTAACTGCCTGGATACTCTAGAGACTGGATTTGTACCTTCTGATCCACAGGAATTAAAACATATCTGGATTGCAGGCACTGCCTCCTCCAGGAAGCTCCCTGGGAGATCCACTCCACCCTTTAGATCTCTTGCTTTCCTCCCTTGGAGCTTGTCTATCCTGACTCCTGGCACCACCAAGCATGCTGAGTACAGCTTTAGTTCTTCTGAACCTTGCGTGTTCAACATGATGAAGATACCTGACTGGCAGGCAGATCAGGTCTTCCCCAGCTCAGTGTGAACTTCTGATATATCCCTCAGAAAACACTTCCAGAGACTTGTTTGGTTTCTCACAGTTGAGGAAACGTGCATCAGTCACATCCTTAGATTCCCTTCAGAGGATGATTGACTTTGGAACTTACAGTTAGGCACGCAACAATGGAACAAGTCCATATAAACAAAACATTTTTTCCTCAAATCCAGGAAATATGACGGATGAGATAAATTGAATTCCAGAGCAATGGGACAAAGCATTATTTACATAAACCAAATTCTCTCTATGTGGCTACCTATAAGATGTAAACATCTGGAGCAGATGTTATGTGTATACACATGTTCTTCTCCCCACTCAAGCACATCCTCTCCTCTCTCTTCCACTTTCAGATTCCCCAAGCTAATATGTACTAGCACTTCTCCAGCTTCATACTTTTGTATTTAATTTGGGAACATTTGTGTGATCTTTTCCTTCGGTTGCCCTGCAAGACAAAATCTATGTTTTGTTTTGTTTTTTCTGTTTATCACCAGTAGCTATCAGAACTAGGCACATAGTGTTTGATAAATGTTCGTTTGACTGGAGTTGCTCCAAATTTAAGACCCACAAATGAACTTTGATTGTTTCTATTAGACACACTAGAGAAGATAGACTGCCTGAGTCATGTAATATGGTAAGGGCATGTACAGATTTGTGGAAAAACTCTCAAAAATATGTGCTCTCGGTCATGACTTCATTCATACTTCTTCTGGGTTATGTGAAAGAATACAAGGTGTTGAATTAAAATGTAGCTGAAAATGTTCAGGTAACATGTAGAGACCTTCACGTGGCTGTGTGACGATCAGGAATAATCATCTTTTAAGAAACTCTTAGTAATGGAAAAACACAGATGGCTGAGAACAATTGAAGACCAAAGTCCAGGCTTCTTCCTCATTAGCTGCTGTGATTTGCCATGGCTTGTTTCCCATAGGTTTGTATGGTGGAAGCCAGGTGCACATTGAGGTGGTCAAGTGGTTAAGTAGGTGAGTCTACTGGAAGACATTGAGGTCAAGGAGGCTCGACTCTAATGATTAGATTAAATAATATATTGAACCTGTCTTGCAAAAGTATGTTTAAAAGTAAAATTACTCTCACACTTGGGCCCTTATTCAAGTAGAGTCTCCTGTTTGACTTCTGTACCATACCATGACACAGCCAGGGTGGCCTTTACCAGGCCGCTGCTTCCATAATTTCTGGACCATCTAGTCTTCAATGTTTTTTTGTTTGTTTTTTGGTTTTTGGTTTTTTGGTTTTTTCGAGACAGGGTTTCTCTGTATCGCCCTGACTGTTCTGGAACTCACTTTGTAGACCAGGCTGGCCTCAAACTCAGAAATCCGCCTGCCTCTGCTGGGATTAAAGGTGTGAGCCACCATGCCCACTAGTCTTCAATGTTATATATAATCCAGGTAAAACTCTTCTCCCCCACCCCTTCCCTTTCTCCCTCTTGCTCCGGCCCCACTTGCTCAGTGCCTGCCCCCTGCTTGCTCCAGCCCACAGATTTTTATTTGTTTCTCATTACAGATGGCTGTGAGCCACCATGTGGTTGCTGGGATTTGAACTCATGACCTCCGGAAGAGCAGTCAGTGCTCTTAACCGCTGAGCCATCTCACCAGCCCCAGGTAAAACTCTTTTTGAAAACAAAAAGGCACCCAGCCTTGGATATTTCATTTTAACAACACCAAATCGACTAAGATAGAAAATTGGTGCCAAGAAGATGGATTATTGTTAAAGTAATATGTGGAAATTTGCAATAAGTTTTAGATTTGAGGAGTCAGTAGAGGTCAGAAGAGTTTGGGGAACAGGTTAGGAAAGGTCTGCATGTCCATTGACAGAACATAACAGAAATTCTAGTGAGAGCTCAGAAAGCAAGGAAACTAGAAAAGGGCTGGAATTTCTTAGACATGCACTGAATGCTCTTGACCAGAGCACTAATAGAAATGGGAAGCAGCTAATTGATGAAAGGAGCCAATGAAATGAATCCATCTGATCCTGTTGTAAATTAGGATCAAGCTTGCCCTCTCTACCACAGTATTAGAAAGAACCTGGCTATGCTGTACCTATGCCCTGGGATTTATGGAAGTCTATATTTGAAAATGTGGGCTAAGAGGTGTCTGACAAGAGTTGTTCCTACACAAAATACAAAAGAGTCTATATGGGCAGTTTAAAGCATTTTTAATAGAGGGAAGGGGTATTTAAAAGAGAAAACAGGACAGGAAATTTGGTTGGAAAGCTTCAGGCTGGCCAGAGAAAGACATGAAAGAAGTGTATATGTCCCAGCAGCTGCTTGCTAAAGATTAGCACAAACTAAAAGGAGCCAGGTGTTGTACATCCTGTCAATAGAAAACAATATGTCAAGGTCATGGAAAGAATTTACAAAGTCATCTCTCCCCTTATAATGAGCTCATATGCCTTTGAGATAGTGTGGGTTCAAGAAATGGGCCTGGTGTGATTTCTACAGGTTCCTTGAACAAGGTCATCTCAGGACTTTACTGCAGGCTTTGCAGCACATTGCTCTGAGCCCTTCCAGCTGTCAAAGAGAGCTTCTCAGGCTACGACTGTGGAGGAAGCCAAGCAGAAACCTATACACAAGGTCTAGTCTTGTGCACAAACATACAAAATGCAACAGTGCTAGGGCCCTGGCACGTTCCACCAAGACTTCAAAGAAACTATGAGAAGACTGGCAGAGCCTTGTGGTAGAGGAGGAACTGTCACAGGAGAGTGCCCCAGTGGTGCTCTTGAAGTTTGTCTACAGGCCAGAGTTCAGGATGATTAACCTTTATCGAGAATCCACTGAGAGGCACACCTCTGCATGCAGCTGTGAGGCCATTTCCAAGAAGGATTATATGGAGGACCCACCTCCAAATTGTTTGGTATCTTTCATTGTGAAATGAGCAGTCATCATCTTCTCTGCCCCTCCAGCATTAAATGACTGTTGTTTGATTACTCAGAGTCTATGGATTATAAACCATCCTAGTAAAGCCTCTCTCTCTCTCTCTCTCTCTCTCTCTCACACACACACACACACACACACACACACACACAAGTCCTAAGAAACTTACCTAATGCAAATGCCATGGTTTGAATGTAATCTATCACCAAAAGTTTCATCTGCTGGTTTGTTGGTTCCCAAATATGGAGAGATTGAGTTAGCCATTTCAGAGTCTGAGCCTACTAGAAGATAATGAGGTTATGAGTGCTCCTTCACGAACAGACTAGTGCTACCTCAGCAATCCAGACATTAAAAAGTAGATCATCTTTCCAAACACACTATGGCCTTACATATTTGGAAATTCCCCCTTCCATTCCTGTGTGCAATGCATACACCCACTGCTGTGCTTTCTAGATGTATAATACCAAACGTCATGAGTCAAACAAACCTCTTTCCTTCATTTCTTATATAGTCTGGCAAAAGTGAAAAAGCCATGTCTATAAAGATTTTTAGGATAAAACTTTCTCAAACAAGCAGCAAACCTACACTACCTTTGCACCATTACCTTGTGTTAATCACTGCAAGAAGCCCAGCACTGCATCCTGGGAAATCTCACTGGTCAGACACTAATCTTTATGAGCTTTGTTAACCCTTTTGTGATCTGGCTTCCACCATTCTTTAAGGCTTGAAACCTTTTTGTTTTTTGGTTTTTAAGATGTATTTATTTTATATATGTGAGTATACTGTTGCTGTCTTCAGACACTCCAGAAGAGGGAATTGAACTCAGGGCTTCTGAAAAGGCAGTCAGTGCTCTTAACTGCTGTGCCATCTTTCTAGACCCAAGGCTTGAAATCTTTTAATTCTCTTGTTGGGATTTATGTCCAACTTATCAAGCCCCGATACATCCTCAAATTGCTTTCTAGAGCTTTCCTTTGTTCTACTACCAGGTTCTGGTACCCACTGGGGGATAGTTATCTTTGCAACCCCCTTTTTTTTCTCATAGTCTGCATATTGATGGAGTTGGGGTGTGGTTTTCTCTTCATTTCCCCTAGGAAATACTTGTTTTCCTATTCCATGGAAAGGCCCTTCTTTGGGCCTCAAGTAACCAACTTCCCCTCTTTGTTATATAGTTCAAGTTCCCCAGATCATTCTTTCATTTTCCTTAAAGATATCGGTGGTAAACTCTACATGCACAAAATATCAATATTGATTATATCAGAGTGAAAATGAATAATCCTTTTAATCATCTTTCTTTATCTAATAGCCATCATTCTCAATTGAGTGCTATTTTGACTCCAATTATACCAAAAGATGCTTGTAGCTTTCAAAGTAGTCCATCGACAATTATGGCTAGAACAGTTTACAGGATGCTACTGGTATCTTGCTGACAAAGTCAGGGGTGTTAGTAAGCATCCTGCAGTATTCCCTCACATCCTCCATAGCAAGGAATTGTCTAGTTAGTCTCAAAAGGGCTAAGCTTGAAAATGTCTGCCTAACACTATGCAAATTCTACTTCTGTGCCAGAACTGGGTACTCTAAAATAAGAGGTATTCAAGTCTTAACTCTCGGGTATGCAGAATATCTTATTTGAATATAGTCATTATAGATATAATTAAGTTGGATCCACACTTCCCAGCATGGGACCCAGATCCAATATGAGTTTTGTACTTATTAATATCACATACCTGATTCTGTTTTACTCAATTATAAGCAATTATCCTTGCAAGCACATAACTTTAAATGTATATTTATATATTAAATATATATACATATATATGAAGCAAATAGAAGAAGAAAATTAACACAATATTGTTGCTTTGTCTAGCTTTCATTTTTATCAAGTATGAGTCTCAAATTCATGGTATTTCTTTTTTTTTGGGGGGGGGGGTTCGAGACAGGGTTTCTCTGTATAGCCCTGGCTGTCCTGGACCTCACTTTGTAGATCAGGCTGGCCTCGAACTCAGAAATCTGCCTGCCTCTACCTCCCCAGTGCTGGGATTAAAGGCGTGCACCACCACGCCCGGCATTCATGGTATTTCTTGTGAAGACTTTGTATTGAAGATATCTAAGAGGCGCTAACATCACAAATAGATGACTTGGGCTAAAACACTGGTAGTTTTCTCTGTTTGGGTCTGTTATAAAGTCTAAGTAATTATGGTAATCCCATTTACTGGGTTTGTAATTCGAGTTTTAAGCTGCAGAAATGCTTAAGGGAGCCACATGAGGTTACAGGGTTTAACATTCTCAACTGTACTAAAATTGACTGCTTTAAGAAGGTTTTTCTTTTAGAGTTTGCCTACTGCTTTTGTTAGCTCTCTGAGGCACTTGAGGAAAGCCATTCTTATGAGGATAGTGTGTCTACATGCTACATCCACTAAAAAAGTGACAAGTGCAACAGGCTCCGAAAACCTGGGCGCTGTCCCAAGGCGAAAAGTTCACGGAAACTAGTCTCCTGGAATCGTGGCATCCTGTATAAAGAATGCTCCAATGTCCTTGCTTTAGTTGGTAAATGGATCTGTGTGCTTTCCCTTAATATTGCTTTATTACAAGTGCTCCTAAGGATTAATATTTTGACATATAGCTAAGTTAGTTTCTAGGCAGTCCTTGATCCAACCTTGGGCATGGATAGCTAAGTCACTGCCCTACACAGAAATTTACCATTATCTAGGAAGAAGGAAATTTGTGACCTAAAGAGGAACCAGAGTAAATACTTAGAAGTATAGGTAGCTGAGTTACACCCATACACAAACAAATATTTGCAATGGCCTAGGAGGAAGGTGGACTATACAATAGACTAGAGTAGGAACTATGGCAAGGGCACAAAACCCTTGCCCCTGACTTCTAAGATTAAGTGGAGCTTAGAGGTGGAGCTGTTTTTGATCCCAGTTGTTAACATTGAGTTTTACCGCAGTTGGTTCCTGCCAGTTCTTCCATATTTGTATTCCTTTGTTTTGTGTAAGAATCCACTAACCTCTTTGTATCTTACCGGCATGTCACCCAACTTCCCTATTTTCTTCTGTATAAAAAGTTTAATGCTCGATTTGACAAATTACATTCAGATCCACAGTCCCTTGTGTCGAGTCTGTCTGTCAATTCCTGCCGATTCCTTGCACATCTGCTCCAGAGACTTGTTCCACGCAGACAAGGGACCCAGAGGGTCTCTGGCACCTACAGCTGGAGATGTTTATAGGAATCAATCAGGTGTATGAAACATGTTGAGTTATTCAGGAGCAAGCAAATTGTTACATTTTAGCATTCTCATGTTGGATACATATACTGTAAAGCACAAACTGCTTGAAGTTTACATGTAGTATCTGAAAATTCCCAAACACTCGGTGAAATATAGAAGCTAATCAAACAAGTATAAACAGTACTTGGTTTTAGTCTAATGTTTCCAATATTTAGAAATTTTACTAGATATTTTTCTAAAGTTGTGTTAAAGGTTTTTCTTTAAAGCCATTTCCAGTTTGCAACTGGAAATGCTCTGAAAGTCAAGAACAGCACAAGCGACTGCAAGTATTGTTTTCTGTAAACAAAAGCTTCTAAGAGATGTAAAATCAAAAATGTCCAGCTGACATCATTTTAGGATTAGTCCAAAACACTGTTCTGATGAAAAAGATATCAGCTCCAAAATCTAAGAGTCTGTCAGAATGAAGCAAATGGGAGATGGGCAGGGGGTGACAGAGTTGCAGTGGATCGGGAATGTTAAGAGTACCAGTCTTGGAGTATGAAGAACAAATGACACTCCTTAGGCAGAAGCCAAAATTCCATAACAGGCAAAGTATGCAAGAGGCAGCTGAAAAGCACTTCCCAATGCCTCCCACTTTCTGCAAGCAATAAGTTCAAAAACACACAAAGTGAAACCAACTGGCCTTCAAGACATCTTTTACCAGAAGTGGCTCTCTGATGCTCAGAGTTTATAAAACAAATGAGGCTTTTGTTGGCGTTTGCTGTGACAAAGGTTGAGCCAGCCCTGTGGCTCACTTCCTTTCCTTTCTAACCTTTTAGAAATAATAAAATTCATATTAAAAAAAAAAGTAACAACAACAAACCCTGACAAGTTAACACATTTGTTCTGCCGTCAAACATGAGGTCTCCTGGAAAGAAGCACCCTCAATTGAGGAATTGTCTCCATCAAATTGGCCTATGGACATGCCGGTATTTTCTGAATTAGTTAACTGTTGAAGGGCCCAACCCACTGTGGGTGTGCCACCACTGGGCAGATGTTCCTGAATGTATAAGAAAGCACACTGAAAAGCCATGAAAAACAAGCCGTTAGTAAATTCCTTCATGGTCCCTGCTTCAGTTTCTGCCTGCAGGTTCCTGCATTGAGTTCTTGCCCTGACTTCCTTGCTGAGAGAGTCTATCCTGAATGGTGTAATAAACCCTTTCCTCCACTGCTTGCTTTTGGGTATGGTCTTTATCACCAGCAAACAAAACCAACAACTCTACTCCATGTATGCTGTCTGTCCCTTTTCTCAAAGTCAGCTCTTCTGTGAAGTTGCCCCAGAAACATCCCTTGCGCTTGCCCTGACTGGGCTCTATACAGACCAAAGGGATAAAAAGAAAACCATTTGGATCCTTTGCTCCAGGTTTTTTGGATTCCTTTCTAATGAGAACAGAAGACAGAAGGAAGCAGGCCATAAGGAAGCATTCCCAAAGTAGCAGTACTGAGATGAGCCTTGCCCAAGGCCAGGAAGTGGGGAAGACAGGTCTGTCCCTTCTTCCTTATCTCCTAAATGAGTATCTCTGAATAAGGGCTGTGCGTGATGAGTGGACGGAAACTGAGAGGAGGCAGCTGGACACCTGATGGGTCCAACTGGAATAGCCAGTTCTTCTCCCTCTCCATAGTTCGCCATAGTTTTTGCCATTAATCTTTTACAAAGCCTCCAGACCAGAGCATAGTATTCTAGAAGACACAGATTTTATGGGGAAGTTAAAAATACCAGGAATGAACAAGAACAACTTGACTGTGTCAACAAATGACACCCCAAAGAGCAAGGGCCAGGGAAGGCATTAACCATGTGCTCTCACAGATGTGCAGTCCTCAAGAGAAGGCATTAACCAAGTGCTGTCACAGATGTTCACTCCTCATGTAGCTTGCTCCTGGAGGTGAGGTGCTTCCTTAGTTCGTTTAATATACTGGTTTGAACTTATTCTGACCTACTTACCTGCAAAACAACATTTTCCTGGGCATGGCAGCACATGCCTTTAATGCTAGCCCCAACAAGACAGAGGCAGCTAGATAACCTGTGAGCTGTAAGTTAACCTACTCTAGGTAGTAAAACTCTGATTAAAAAAAAAAGGAAGAAAGAAAGAAAGAAAGAAAGAAAGAAAGAAAGAAAGAAAGGAAGGAAGGAAGGAAGGAAGGAAGGAAGGAAGGAAGGAAGGAAGGAAGAAAGAAAGAAAGAAAGAAAGAAAGAAAGAAAGAAAGAAAGAAAGAAAGAAAGAAAGAAAGAAAGAAAGAAAGAAAGGAAGGAAGGAAGGAAGGAAGGAAGGAAGGAAGGAAGGAAGGAAGGAAGGAAGAAAGAAAGACAAAGTACGGCAGTGGTGTTGCACACCTTTAATCCCAGTACTCTGGAGACAGAGGAAGAAGGATCTCTATGAGTTCAAGGCCAACCTGGTCTATGGAGCAAGTTTCAGGACAGGTGGGGCTACACAGAAAAGCCTTGTCTTGAAAAAACAAGAGCCAGAACAAACAAATAAACAAACAAACAAACCACCAACAAAACAACATCTCTCTTTAAAGATTAAGCAGTTTCCTCCTTGTGTTACTGGAAGCGTGTCTAAGGCCACTGTGTCTGGTAGTCTATCTGTCCTCATTATTTTTTTTTATTTTTTTATATTTTTTTTAATTAAGTATTTTCCTCAATTACATTTCTAATGCTATCCCAAAAGTCCCCCATACCCTCCCCCTGACTCCCCTACCCACCCATTCCCACTTTTTGGCCCTGGCGTTCCCCTGTACTGGGGCATATAAAGTTTGCGTGTCCAATGGGCCTCTCTTTCCAGTGATGGCCTACTAGGCCATCTTTTGATACATATGCAGCTGGAGACAAGAGCTCCGGGTTACTGGTTAATTCATAATGTTGTTGCACCTACAAGGTTGCAGATCTCTTTAGCTCCTTGGATACTTTCTCTAGCTCCTCCATTGGGGGCCCTGTAATCCATCCAATAGCTGACTGTGAGCATCCACTTATGTGTTTGCTAGGCCCCGGCCTAGTCTCACAAGAGACAGCTATATCAGGGTCCTTTCAGCAAAATCTTGCTAGTGTATGCAATGGTGTCATAATTTGGAGGCTAATTATGGGATGGATCCCTGGATATGGCAGTCTCTAGATGGTCCATCCTTTTGTCTCAGCTCCAAACTTTGTCTCTGTAACTCCTTCCATGGGTGATTGTTTCCAATTCTAAGAAGGGGCAAAGTGTCCACACTTTGGTCTTCGTTCTTCTTCAGCTTCATGTGTTTTACATATTGTCTCTTATATCTCGGGTATACTAAGTTTCTGGGCTAATATCCACTTATCAGTGAGTACATATCATTTGAGTTCTTTTGTGATTGTGTTACCTCACTCAGGATGATGCCCTCCAGGTCCAACCATTTGCCTAGGAATTTCATAAATTCATTCTTTTTAATAGCTGAGTAGTACTCCATTGTGTAAATGTATTACATTTTCTGTATCCATTCCTCTGTTGAGGGGCATCTGGGTTCTTTCTAGCTTCTGGCTATTATAAATAAGGCTGCTATGAACATAGTGGAGCATGTGTCCTTCTTACCGGTTGGGACATCTTCTGGATATATGCCCAGGAGAGGTATTGCGGGATCCTCTGGTAGTACTATGTCCAATTTTCTGAGGAACCGCCAGACTGATTTCCAGAGTGGTTGTACAAGCTTGCAATCCCATGTCCTCATTATTTTAACTTGACTTCAGGAGTAAAAGCCTGTGGACTAGAAATGCAGACAAACACCATGGTGGCTTCATCCTGAGAATGTGGCAAAACAAAACCAAACAGGTCCAAGAGGGCCACCCAAAGGTAGAGTAAATTGTAGGAGACTGGCTTGAGGTTATGAAGGCAAGTAAGCATCCTGGCAGGGAGACGCATAGGGAAAGAGAACATAGGTAAATGTCAAGATAACAAACAATCTATCATTCTTCATCCAGAACGAAGGTGCTGAGGAAGAGTTGTCTTATCTCCATAGGTCTGAGGCTTTGGAGACATGCCATGGCTGGGAACATGTGAACATGTTCATATCCATACACGCTCAATTACCTAAGCATACGTTCCCAAATAGAACATCTTTACACTAAAAAATGTATACACAAAGCTGGGCAGCAATGGTATACACCTTTAATCCCAGCACTCAGGAAGCAGAGGCAGAAAGATCACTGAGTTTGAGGCTAGCGTGGTATAAAGAGTAAGTTCCAGGGCAGCCAAGACTACACAGAGAAACCATGACTTTAAAGCAAAACAAAACAAAAAACAAAACACAAAAACAAAACAAAACAAACAAAAAATATATGTATACATTTTATATATATATATATATATATATTCCTTTGTTTGAAGAGAATTTCTAAGGCTTTTAATAGTCTGTAGATTTACATGGCCTTATTCTTAGGATACACTTGAGGGCATGGGTACATAAGGCAGAAGTTTTATTCTAGAGAAATTCCTGTTCTCTTTCAATATGGATGGAGTAGACCTCTATCCAACTTGAGAGGTAGGTTTCTTCCCATTCTGAGAAGAGTATTAGCACACATCAGAAGATATTTATACCCTTGACAGAGATAGCATTTAAGTAAAATTTAATTGCCATTTCTTTCCTTAGAATGTGTCCATCCTTTGTACTGGGTGAAGGAAAGGAGGCAGCTTGACTTTACATCTGGCTATCACACAGACAGGACAGACAGGACAGAAAGACAGGACAGACAGGACAGACAGACAGGACAGACAGGACAGACAGGGCAGACAGGACAGACAGGACAGACAGGGCAGACAGGACAGACAGGGCAGACAGGACAGACAGGACAGACAGGACAGACAGGGCAGACAGGGCAGACAGGGCAGACAGGACAGACAGACAGGCCCTCTAACTTCAGGATCATGATCTATTTTTCCCCCAAAGACACAATTAACTAGAACATGTAATGTCTGTCTTTTGAGGTACCATGAATCATAAATTCTCTCAATATTTTTTCCCCTTTGCTTCCAACAACAGAATATTATATTTCCCTGGAATCCACCAGTCATTTTGGTTAGTGTAACTTTACTGAATGCTCATTCTTTCTCTGCTTATGTATATGTAGGTTTGTCTTTAATTATAGAAAAGAGATACAGAAAAGGAAATTTTGTAACTTTATTTATCGTATTGCTATAGCTGCCGTAGCTACTATAGCGTATAAGTGTCCCAGCTATTCATATGTTAAAGAATGATAAGCAAGCAAATTGTGGTTCCAAGAATGTGACCTACTGTCTAGGTGACAATTTTAGGCCTTGTATATGGCATTGTATATGGCTGTGTATATGGATGGCATTTCCAAAGCTGGGGCTGGCAACTCCTTTGACTCTTAGGAAAAGTCTACCATACTGTTACTATACAAGTAACTATACTATACTATACTATACTATACTATACTATACTATACTATACTATACTATACTATACTATACAAGTTCACCCAGTGAGGCAAGCTGAAATATCAATACAGCAGAGAACAAGGCCCTAGTATTAGAAATAATATTTTCACATGCTACATCAAGAGTTCTTCAAGATACCTCCATGGTTATCTGCATGGTCAGTCAACATCACCAGTGAGCTCATGGCAGCTTCAGTCTTTTTATTTCTGTTCTTGAAAAACCTCAAAACTCCAAAATTTGTAAATTAAACTGGAGTGTCTGAGGGTTCCACTGCCTCCTTTTACAGCTCCTTCCAAATATCTGATGAAAAGATGGAGTAGTCGGATGGATAAGATATGGACCTGGCCAAAACTGACTAGAGAAAAAGATGAATCTGAGTACAGGGAGTCTTCTTTGGTCTTTTACCCAAAGTGATTGCACTAAATAAATCTCCTCTGAAAAAAAATAAGTAAATAAGTAAGTAGGTAGTAAACAAACAAACAAATAAGCAAACAAATACATCTTCTCTGCTTTCTTATTTCAATGTGACCTTTATAAAATTTTGCTAACCTCTTCTCATCGGAAACTTAACCAAATATGCCATCTTGTAACATTTTATCTTGTATGAACTTGTTTGTGACGTGACCCAGACCTTCTGTGACGGGCTCAGGTGTTCTCGTTTTCTCTTTCCTGATGACTGATTTCTATTTCTGTTTTGGAACAACCCTCTCACAGAGGAGAAAAATGCCATCCCAAATCCCTTTTCATCTAACAGTGTCTCTTTCTCTCTCTCTCTCTCTCTCTCTCTAACCATCTTTACCAAGAATATATTTAATATCTTTAACTTTTAAAGTTTTTTTTTTCTTTAATTTGATGGTTCCGGTCTCTTTTTTTGTTTCTTACTAAAATAACTATGTCCCAATAACTACACAGAAATCTGTATCTGAGGTGCAAGTAAATACTGTTAGCAGTCCTTGAGATGTTTCTCTTCTCCCTCTCTAGTTGTGGAAGCAGAATAACTTAGTGTGTTCTGGGAGGTCTGGCTCAAAGTCTTACAAAATTAGCATATGAAAAACTAAAATACACTGGAAATTCCTACCCAGCTAAAACCAATCACAGGCTCTGGCTCAGAAGTACCCCAGAGTCTGACCTATAGCTCATTATACCACTAAAATGTACATCTCTAGATAGAGATTCAAGATGCTACTGAGACATGCAAGGCACAGTTATATATGGAACTACATGTAACAGAGAGAGCATGCTTTAAAAAATGGGTGCCATTGCAAATGAGTCCCAAAGCCTTCACTATCTAAACAAGCCCACACGTCCACAGTAAAACAACACAAAACTCTCTGTTCTCTGTGCAGTGAGGTCTTTGAGCTACTGTTTTTTGGCTATTTCTTCCCTTTGCAGGGTGTCATTTCCTAAATAAACTGTCCACGCTCTTGTTAGGAGTAGACATCTGTTCAATTCCACCCATGGAGACAGGAGAACGTTAAGCCTCTTGCTCTAGTTTCCTTTTTTGTTGTTGTGATAAAGCCCTGATCAAAAGCATCTTAGGAAGGAAAGAGCTTACCTCGTTTTATACTTTATATCACCAAGAGAAGCAAAGGCAGGAGCTTGAAGCAGAAACCAAGGACAGATGCTGTTTACTGGTATGCTCTGCTATCTTTTCTCTATAGCCCAGGACGGAACCACCCTCAATAGCAATCAATAAAATGCCCCACTTATATTTAGGTTTGTATCAAGTTAACAAAATATGTGCAATCCTCCAGTGGTTCCGGTCAATCCCTGATATCAATTTCAAGTGCCTATAGAGTATAAGGAAGTAAATAAAATTAAATGGCCCAACAAAAATAAGAAATTTTAGGATCCACACAAAAAGCCCCAAGCACTGCATAGTAGGGAATAGAATTGCCAGCAAACTCAGGGATTGCACTACGATATTGGCATGCGGTAAATATTAATTACTATTGTTAAATATAAGTTTTGGTGAAACTAGTCAATGATCCCAAAATGTCTTTTTTAACTGAATTCTGAGTAATTTTTTCTCAAATTTCTCAATGGAGTATCCAGCCTGGCTTAAAATTTTTGAGACTGTTATCCCTAGAGGAGAAAGTTGGAATTGAGATTCTTCAGTGAAGTATAAAAGGAAATTTAAAAATGAGTTGAACGTATAGACAAAATGGGGGAAGCCATCTCTGGTCTGCCTGCAGTGATGCATGGAGTCACCCTTGATCCTTGTGGGCTCTTCCAGGTTTGCCTTGCTGTCCTCATCTAGATCTCCAGAGCTGCCCTCTAACTCACCTCATGAACTTTTAAGAGATTGTTTATTTGAACTTCTTAACCCTTAGACTCACTTCCTTCTAAGATTCTGCCTTCAATTTCCACTTTGTGTAATAAGTGGTTCTTTTGTGGACTTTCCTGTCACAATCAGACTTGGCAAGTGACTTCATAACTCAGTCAAGGGCAAAGCCCACAGTTCCCAAACTTAGTAAAAAGAGACAAGGGAGTATGTAGCTTCACCATGTAGCTTCCAGATTCCTGCAGTGACACTGTAGATTCCCATATAGGGCTGGGGCTGAGCTACCTTAATCATTGAGTGAGCCCATGTACAAGCAAGGCTAGGGGCTCAGTGTATCTATCACAGTCAAAACTAAGGGCTAAACTCTTACAGAAGAGAAGGAAGGAAGTGTGGGTGGGGCAAGTCTGGAAAAAGCAAATGCGTGGTTCTGGTTCTTTGTTGTCCTTCCTCTAGCTGTTGGATCCCCAGGAAGAAAGGGCCCAGGTGTTTCCTTTGCATATGCTGAATGCAGTAGATTGCTTCAGCCCTTCTGCGCTTGGACCAATTTGCACCTGAATGCAGCTATCCTCTGGACTCATCCCAGTTAGGTTGGTCTACCTGGAACCTTGGCTCCCAATTTTTTTTTCTTTTTTCTTTTTTCTTTTTTCCTTTTTCTTTTTCTTTCTTTCTTCCTTTCTTTTTTTCTTTTTCTTCTGTTTTGGCTTTTCGAGACAGGGTTTCTCTGTATAGCCCTGGCTGTCCTGGAACTCACTCTGTAGACCAGGCTGGCCTCGAACTCAGAGATCCACCTGCCTCTGCCTTCCAAGTGCTGGGATTAAAGTCATGCGCCTGGCCCATCATCCCAATTTTTTAAGAAAAGAGATAATATAAAAATATTCATCTTCTACTGTTCTTGAGCAAAATACATGGGAAAAAGTTATGAAGAAGAAAACACTAAAATATCATTGTGGAATTGTGTTTCTAGTTCAACAAACAAACAAACAGAAAAACTTGTTCCCAAATGCATTATCTGTTAATGGAGACAAATTCTGCAAAACAAATATAGCACTTACTGTCTGATGTGAAGCACGGAGATAAACAAACTTGAGCAAACAATTCCAACACAGCAGCCAATAACTGAATAACATGCGTGTTCAAAGAAAGCAGGTACTGAAAGAGTAGTAAACTCAGTACTCCAAGGTATGCTAATCATAAAACAGATAGTGACATTCCTCCACCCACCCACTTCCTGAGTTCAAGGAGTATTCATTCAAAGAAAGTCACCCTGACCATTCCTGGAAGTTGCAATGCAAATGTGCTATTGTTAGGGGCTCTTAGAAACTGTCTTGAGAGTTAACAATTACCAGGTATTCCTTGTGACACCTGTGACTTTGTACTTCCTTGTGACTCTTATCTGGTATTTTTGGTATTTTCCAACAATGCCCTTCCCACCTCCTTGAGTTGTGGTTTTTTCCTTTAAATACCCCCTTACTCAGCTACTCGGGGCGCCATGGTCCTCTACCCCTGCGTGGTGTATGACCGTGGGCCCGAGAGCGCTCTTGAATAAAAATCCTCTTGCAATTTGCAGCAAGACCGTTTCTTGTGGGTGATTTTGGGGTGTCGCCTCTCCTGAGTCAGAACGTGGGGGAGTCCTCACGTTGTGAGTCCTTCAGTACCATGTGGGAGAATGGAATGCTTTGCAGAAATAGCCTGCTGAAGAAGGAGGTGGTGATCCCAAGATTAAGTATTTCTAAACTGTGAGCCACTGACCTGTATTTTATTTATAAATGCTTTGATTTGCATATACTAAAAGAAGGTATTTTTAAACTAAGTTTAAACAAGTTTCCAGAAGGAGTACTTTTCACTTATGAACGAGAGCTTTTATGTTAAGCTTCTTATGCATTACATATACTCAGAACTGTACTCACCAACGGCAGAATTAGCTCATTTTGAGAACAAGATTCACCACGTTAGCACTCACACAATTTACGCTCTTTCCAAAATAGGCATTGCATCTGGTAAAATGTAGTTGCAATCATTAATATGTAGGCTCAAGGACTTCTATTGTTATATGAACAACATAGAAATGATATGTACACCGCTCTATGAGTTTGTTAAAAATACCACCATTAGATTTTAATCTTCAGACCTTTAAAAACTATTTAAATTTTCTAGTGAAAGGGTATAAAGGGAAATATAGTGAAAACTCCAGAAAACTTTCAAATTACAAGTTTTAATCCATTTTTTTCTTGTTTACTAAGCCAAACATAGTTGGTTTTGTAAAGTTAATAAAAACCTTGCTCCTGGATATCTGTCATTCAGTTGTATCACAGACTTCAAGGCTACCTCTCTGTTGATTTGTCATCTGTTAGAAAGGAAAATAGAAGGAAATAGTTTCTAAGTTTCCTAGCCTGAGCATTAAAAGATTTTCTACACTATTGTTTAGTATCCCTATTTTATCACTCTAAATTATATAGATTCATTATTTTTCTGCTGTTATCATAAACTGTCATGGCCAGAAGCAACCTATGTAAGGCTTTTTTAGGCTTATGGTCCCAGACAGATAAGAGTTCATCATGGTGGGAAACATGGTGGCCAGTGGAGCAAGAACCTGGGAGACGACTAATGACATCTTCAACATAAAGCAGAGAGAAAGAACCAGCAGTAGGATGAAGCTATGAACTCTCCAAGCCCACCACAGTGTTATGCCTCCTCCAGTAAACCCATACCACTTTCCCAAACAATGTCACCAACTGGGAACTAGGTGGTCAAAGGCTTAAGCCTACAAGGAAGCTCAAACCACCCAAAAACAGCTGGCCAGTCCAGCTGGCCCATCCACAGGTTCAGTTCTTGTCGCTGGTGGCTGAATTGAGATTTCTGGCCAGAACATTTCTAACGTATCTCGCTTCTGGCCGGAAGAGCACACAAGCTAAGACATGAATCAGAATCTCTGGTGGAAACAATTGTGCATTCTTGGACAAGATAGGAACCAGAGCTGATTGTTTTCAAAGTCTCTGCTTGCCTGGTTTGCTTTCATCTCTGCACTCACCTTTATTATCTTCTTTTCTCTGTCAGAAAAGGAGATGCTCTTCTGAATAAAAAAGACCCATGCAATGCTGGGATTTCCCCACCCACGTGTTCACTTCTTTGTTCCATAAAGCCTCTTCACATCTCTGAGGCCCCCTCCTCAAGGTGGAGATTTGAGCTAGAAAATGCTTGGTGATTTTCCCCAGGGCACACTTCACATAATATTTGTCTCCCAGTTTTCTATGCCACTTGAGTATAACCTCAGACTGTGCTTAAAATTACAACCCATCCTATAGATATTGATCGATATTGGGGGTCAGAAGTACTTCCAAAGTGGTTACCGGTAACTGTGTTCCCAAGCAAAGAGCTGAGCAGACAAATTAGTAGAAGAAACAGTTTATAAGAAAAGATACATGTCCAAAGGACAAAGCCGGCCAGAGCAAAGAGTTGAGCATCTCAAATGGCCCCACCTTGTAGTGTTGAGATTTTTATGTTACATGAGATGAGCACTGAGGTTCATTTGCATAGTGATGACTTAGGGACTCTTTTGTACAGTGCAGTCTTTCTAAAACATACAAGCAACATCTCTCATCAGCATCTTAAATCTTCCCTTAGATGGTGTATGTTTTAGTTATAATCTGAAGTTCCCAGAAAAGAAAAAGTTGTACTCGCATTAACCATGTTACCTGACTGATTAAAAATTTAATGACTATAGAGAGCAGGAAGGAACAAATTAGCCTGTGCTATGTCTTAATAGCTTTTTGTAACTCATCTCAGTGTGTGACCGAACATCATCTGACTCTTAGGTGTGTGTATATATACACACTGCTGACTTCCTTCAGTCCAAAGACTAAGAACACCTGATAACCCTGGCAAACACCTGCCTGTTATGCTGTAACCCACCTACCTGATATTTCCAATACTACATTTGTTTTCAAGTCCATAATGACATTAAGACATGATCAAAGTCATTTTTAAATGAATTTTCTTTAATTAATGGACTTTTATTTTTTTATTATTTATTTATTTTATTTATTTATTTACTCATTTATTTATTTTGGTTTTTTGAGACAGGGTTTCTCTGTATAGCCCTGGCTGTCCTGGAACTCACTTTGTAGACCAGGCTGGCCTTGAACTCAGAAATCCGCCTGCCTCTGCCTCCGGAGTGCTGGGGCTAAAGGCATGAGCCACCACGCCCAGCTTTCAAATTATTTTTTTTTAAAGACTTGTTTATTTATTATATGTAAGTACACTGTAGCTGTCCTCAGATACTCCAGAAGAGGACATCAGATTTCATTACGGATGGTTTGTGAGCCACCATGTGGTTTCGGGAGAGCAGTCGGCGCTCTTAACCAATGAGCCATCTCGCCAGCCCGTAATGGACTTTTAAAAAGAGGAAAGTGGGATTGCTTCAAGTACCTCTCCATTTAGTTTGATACTGGTTGTTGGTTTGCTGTATATTGCTTTTATTATGTTTAGGTATGGGCCTTGAATTTCTTATCTCTCCAATACTTTTAACATGAAGGGGTGTTTTATTTTGTCAAAGGCTTTTTCAGCATGGGATAAAGAACTGTCAGAGGGCAGAATGGGAGGGGGATAATGACTGGGCAGTAAAAACAGATTAAGATTAAAGATTTAAAAAAAAAACAGAAAACAAAAACCATGAAAGTAATTTTTTAAAATTCAGTTTATTCTGATCAGTTTCCCACCTTCTTTACATCTAAGATCTTCCTTACCTCTCCACCCATCTAACTCCATGTCTCCTTTCTCTTGAAAACAGCAAGTTCAACTTAAAAAATGACAAACAAACCAGAACAAAACAAGGCAAACTGACAAACAGGGAAGGGGGAAAGGGAGGAGGCACAAGAAACACTTATACAAGGGCAGACACATGCACGCACCCATAAAAACACAAAATGGAAAACCTTGATAGACAGCCAAAAGACAAGGGAGGTGGAAATGCCCCAAGCATTATGGAACAAAACATTGCTAACAACTCCCCTGAGTTCTTCTTGTGTTAGCCATCTGCTGCTGGGCGTGGGGCCTCCCTTGAGTGTCATTTGTATACCCAGAGAGACTCTATTGGAAAACATTTGTGTGTTCCTTTGTGAGCTGTTATCAGTTGGAGAAAGCTTTTGGGTTAGGGATGCAGGCTTATGACCACTTCCCTCTTAGCCCTGAAACCTCAATAGTGGGCTTTTAATAAACTGTGACATATTGTGCTTCAACATTAATGGGTAGGGACTCTATTGCTCTTTCAATTATTCTTTTTAATTAATATTTGTTTTGTATTCTTTGCCAGTTTCATACATTCAAGCAATGCACTTTAATAATATCTACTCTCTATTCCTTTCTATTCTCCCCAAGACTACCCCCAACATGTTCCCTAATACCTTAAGCCTACTCTCTTTCTTCTCACTTGAGTCCAGTTGGTGTAAACTGGACTCAAGTGTAAAGACATCTAATGGAGGATGGACAATCTACCATAGCTACATTCCTAATGAGAAATGATTCTGCTTATCCCAGCTGTGACCAACAGCCAATACTTCCTTAGCAGTAGAGCTTTGTAAGCTTCTGTCCTATCCATGTTTGAATGCTAATCAGCTTGGTCTTGGGCTGGTCTTGCATAGGAAACCACAGTTGCTATGAATTTGTTACTGTAATAGCCATGTCCTGTCCAGACGACAGTATTTCACAGTTCTCATCACCATTCTCCAGCTCCTGGATTCTTCACTCTCATCGTTCACAATGTGCACTGAGCCTTGGGTTGGGTAAAGAAGGGATATAAAATGTCCAGTTACGGCTAAACATCCAAAAGTCATTTATCCTCAGCATTTTTATAAGTTGGAATATCTGCATTCACTGCTTCCCACTGCAAAAAAACCTTCTCTGACCAACATTAAAAACTATACTACTCTATAGAAATAAACATAAATATCTAGAAGGCAATTTTCACAGGCATGAACATTTAGCAAAACCACGGTAATTGGTTCTTCCACTAGAGCCTATGACTTGAGCCATGGCCTTTTGCCCAGGTTTACAGTCAAGAACTTATTTCTATGAAGCAAGTCTAAAATTCAATTAGAAAGCAGTTGATTAACCTTGTAACAGTCATGCCACAATTACACAATTACGCTTCACTGCCTGGTAGGTTAGAATTCTTAGGAGTAGGTACCCTTCTTACTATACAGAGCTCCCTGATAGTCTTCTGAGAGTGAGCAACTGTCTCAAAAATATATCCAAGAAAAACCTGGATGAATGAAACAGCAGGAGGCCACAGGAACTGATAGAAATCTTTAACTAGTTTAGTAACTGTGGAGGCAGATTTCTGCAGACCTGGCTGTGACTTTTAGTAGGCTCGAGGTTCTTCCCCTTTCCCACCGGGTTTGATCCATTCATGCCCAGTTTTGCTATTTTTCATTTATTTTTCATTTATTTTCATGTCTACTTTCAGCCAATTAATTCCCAGCTTGGTCCAGTTGAACTTTAATAACACCTTTACAAATTCAAATTTCAGAATGTAGGATTCCATAAATCTCAAAGGAAGAGAAAAAGATTACCCTCAAGACCCACTGGAATCAGACTGATTGGAGAAGGATATTCCTCATGCTTGAGGCTTTTTGTCTTATAGATAGCCTCAAGACAACCTCTAACTTTGGCAGAGGGTGTACATTCCTGTCTCAGCCCTCAAGACTCCACACTTCAGCTACAGAAGAGCCATAGGAGCAGTTAACCATGGAGCCAGCTCCCTAGTCCTTTGATTAAAGCGTTGAGCATCACATACAAGGTAGGCAACTAAATATTTTTGTATAATTTTCTTATTAATGCTATTATTTTAGAAACTAAAATTTTAGTTGATTTTTATTAAATATGCACCAAAAGTGTGCACTGGAGAGTGGATAGCCTCCTTAAAAAATGTTACTTGGAAAACTAGATATCCAGTTTTAGCAGCATTGAAGATATTCTAAAGAGAGACTTGTGTCCCTCCCTTTGGCTCTCAAAATATTTAAGTAGGAGTCCTGTTGTTTTGTGACTTATCTTTGGGGATAGGTAAAGAAATATCCTGTTATCCTAGAAAGGGCATCCATCAATTACAGACCAATGAAATGATTTCACTTCAGTCTACCATTGTGAGTCAGGGAGTTTACTGGAGTTACTTACAGGAACATGCATGACTTACCAAAAGTTCAGCATGGATGTTGACACATCAAAGCTGTATCCTTGGAGCGCTTTGCAATATTTTTCTTGGGAGAATCTCCTTCACAGCAATTGTTTTTAAAACCTAGGGGAGGGACCTTAAGAATCTTCAAAGTTTCAGCTTTCTAAATATCATAATCTACTTCTAGAGTTTCGTGAGCCTCTCCCACTCTTTCCAGCAGGGAATGCTTCTATTCATAGGAAATCACTAAACAATACCGAGTATTCTGCCAGGAGGAGGCAAAGGCTGGGATGAAGCCCGAGATAGGGGGAAATTTTCACCTATTTCTGACAACTAATTAGACTGATTTGAAAAAGAGACTGAAGCCAGATAATGAAAGATAGCTAATGGTTGTAACCAGAACTGCTTAGTGATATATATATATATATATATATACACATATACATATATATATATACACACATACACACACTAAGGATATATATACATACATATATATATATATATATCACTAAGGATATATATATATATATATATGTAAATATATATATATCCTTCTATTTAGTCACAATCTGGAAAATGGGATTAGGGACTCGCTGGAGCTGAATTTCCTTGTTTCGCCTTCTGATGAGTGAATTTCCTTTCTTTTCTCTTCACTGTTGTTTGTTTAATTGGCCTATTGAGAACAGATGTCCAAAGCTGGTTTGTTAGAGCTGTCCAGAGCTCAGGTTCTGATCCTAACCACTCAGACAGCATATGTAAAAGAATAAAACTAGAAGCCTGGATGCCCCCCACCCCAAAGTCAATACAAAATGGATCACAAGCCTTGAAACTTTGAAACAGCTAGTGGAAAGTGGAAAGAAAATAATTAAAAGATAATAAATAGTCTGAGCAATTATTTCCCCAATAGGACTCGATGCTCACCAGAAACAAACACAAGATTTGACAAATAAGATTTTCATCTAATTAAAAATTAGAAGACAGCTTCCAGAACGGGAAAATATCTTTTCCAACTATTCATCTGACAGATTAATAACTAGAATATATGAGGGAGTCAAAATATGTGGTAAAAAAAGCCATGTAATTAAATTAAAGATGGGCAGATGATCTGAATTGATGCTTCCTAGGATAAGAAAAACAAATGACTAATAAATATGTGGAAAACGTTCACTGTTTTATTCCATCTGGAAAATGCAGATCACTACTGTAATGAGTCTCCATCTCATCCCAGTCAGAATGTGTGTTAACAAAAGAATAAAAAAATAACGTTGGCAAAGCTGTGAAGCAAAAGGGAACTCTCGAATACTGTTGGAGCGAAAGTAATTAGTATTGTCACTATGGAGAAAAATTCTTTACAACCCAAAAATTGAAATACCATGAGATCCAGCTGCCAATTTCCTGGGGATATATTTGTCTATCTATATTTATGTATCTGTCATCTGTCCCTATAAGGTGACTATCTGATCTATTATTTAATTGTATCTTTCTATATATCTGTGTATCTCTTTATGTATCTATGTATCTCTGTATTTATGTATCTATGTATCTGTCTGTCTGTCTAACCTATTTCTATTACCTAGTCATCTGTCTATCTTATTTATCTTTCTATTATTTATCTACTTCTATTATATATCTATTTATCTGTCTCTCATCATCTATATGTTTATGTATCTACCCAATGCTCATATTTATTGCAGCACTATTCCCAAGACCAAGATATGAAATTAATCTAGGTGTCCACCCATGGATGAATGTATAAACAAAATAAACCATGAATATATGTTGAAGTATCACTCATTCATAAACAGGAATAAAACCATGTTATTTGCAGTATGCTGGCTGGAACTGGAGGACATCACAAGACACAGAAAATCAAGTATTATAAGATTTTTTTTTCTCATGGGTAAACTGACATTTTAAAGAACTGAAAGTATAAGGATGAGTATAAGGACTAGGTAGTGGGCTGGGATAATGGGGGTGATAGAGGAGCCTGAGAAGCAGTAGAATAAGCATGGGTAGACAACATCAATGTAGGGCATATGCAGGTACGAGAATGTAGCAGTGAATCCTATTCATTTCACAACTAACATATATGAATAATTATAAATAATTATAGTTTTAGAATTCCAGCTTAACTTAGTAGGGAAATTAGCAAAAATGAAGAAAAATAAATGTTTGGATGGGATAATAACAACAAAAATAAGAGTGGGTATCAAAAGAAAGAAGCTAATGTCACCTCCTTAGCATTTACTGTACTTGCAAGTATGTCCTGAAAATGAGTCCTGCCATGTTGTGGAAGAATGATAGGATATATATCCGTGGGGAACTCACACTCCTTGTAGCCTAAACAAGTCCAATAAGAAAATTTGCAAATTAAATACGGTTTCTACATCAAGGAAGAAGCGCAAAATTAGAATTATCTGGAAATCTTTAAGTACTTACAAGGAATACAGAGTAATATATTTATTTATGAGCTACAATATGGTAACAAACCAACCAGGTAGTGAGCACTGTCATCTCCTTAAACATTTATCATTTCTTTGTTTGGGTACCATCCAATTCATCTCTTTTAGTTTTTTTTTTTTTGGGGGGGGTGGTTGGTTTATATGAGACACTTAGTATGTAGGTCACTGTACATGGTATTGTGTTAAATAAGAGCGTTTTGTTTTGTTTTGTTTTGTTTTGTTTTGTTTTGTTTTTGAGACAGGGTTTCTCTGTGTAGCCCTGGCTGTCCTGGAACTCACTTTGTAGACCAGGCTGGCCTCGAACTCAGAAATACGCCTGCCTCGGCCTCACAAGTGCTAGGATTAAAGGCATGTGCCACCACACCCCGCTTAAATAAGATCATTTTAAACAAGTATGTATTATATATTATCCTTACACTTTAATGTAGCCAACTAGTTAGCATCAAGCATATTCTCCACTCTCCACACCCTTGTACTCCCCAATTTATCATCCCACCTCCTCTTATTCTCTTTGTTCAATGAAAAAGTTTCATTTCTGGTTTTATATCATAAAAACATGCATTACTATATATATATATATATATATATGTACATAGATAGAAAGATAGATAGATAGAGATAGAGTCAGTCTTTCTGAAACATTTTAATGTAATATCCATCTTTCTGATGGGCAGTGGTAGCACATGCCTTTAATCCCAGCACTTGGGAGGCGGAGGCAGGTGGATTTCTGAGTTCAAGGCCAGCCTGGTCTACAAAGTGAGTTCCAGGACAGACAGCGCTACACAGAGAAACCTTGTCTTGAAAAACAACAACAACAACAAAAAACAAACAAACAAACAAAAATCTATCTTTCTACAAATGACATAAGTTCATACTTAATATTAGAGAAAATATCATTTGTGTACACATATCACATTTTCATGTTTTCTGTATTTATTCCTCTCATTTTGAATATTAAGTTGGTTCTATACCTTAGCTCCTGTGACTAAAACTAGAGTAAATGTTGAAGTGCAAGTATCTCTGTAATTGGTTGGCTTGACGACACTTGAGTAAATACCCAGGAGTGATACATGTATGCCATGTGATAGTTCTAGGTTTAGTTTTTTGAAGAAACTTCATACTGATATCTATAGTGCCCAGACTACCAGCACTGTAAAAGGGCTCTTTTCTGTTCATACGTTCAAAAGCATTTGTCTTTATGTATTTTCTTAATAACTGGGACGAGATGGAATCTCACTGTGGCTCTAACTTCGCTGATGGCTGGTGGGGTTGAACAATTTTCACGTGTTTAATTGCCATTGTTATTTCCTCTTTTGGAAATTCTGTTTATTTCTTTAGCGCATTCATTGGTTTGGTTGTATCTGACAGGACGGATGTGTCCTCTATTTGTTTCTTACTCATTTTCCTTGTTTTGTTCATTTTATGCTAGCCTTCTTGGTATGGGGTAATTCCTTGGGCTTTGGCTTCCCTTTCCCTTAAAGAGAGGAAAAGCAGGGACCAATGGCAAAAATAACAACTGCACAACAAGCTTGTTATTGGAATGAAGTTTCTCAGTTCAATAAATTTGGAAACCAGAATGAATACAGTTAACATAAATGTAAAGATTTTTAAAGCCATGCTTATTAATAATTAAGAAGTAATAAAAGAAGTAATTGGAAAATGGAAATGGAAGAGTAAATTAGGAATTAGAGGAAAATGTATGAACTGGAGGCTTGACAAGTAATAGAGAAAAAACTTTTTAAAAAGCCAATTAAAATACAGAAGTTAAAATTAAGAAAATTTAAACTATGAAATGAAATGAATTAGAATAAACTATATCATTAGCCAACGTTTCCTTTCGGTTGGGGTGAGTGTGCTTTCTCCTTGGAAGTTCTTGGTAGCTGACTCTACAAAAAAGTAGCAGATGGCTAATAGACTTTATATAATTCAGAACAAGTCACACCAAAACGCCTCTCCTGTTTGTTTAGGTCCTGCAGAAGAGTCGGCTAGCCAGAGGAGTTTCTAGGTTCTCAGCATGAGTTGCCCATGATGATCTTATCCTCCTCTTCCTACAGTCTCCTCTCTTGGAAAGAAGAGGAAAAGAAGCAGAGATGGAATTGGTGACGTTGGGGTAGCAATTAGAGAAAGGTACATCAAGGTTAACACGGAAGAAGTCAGCTCACAGAGGAGACCAGAAACCCTTCCCTGGCATCTTCTAACAGAGCATGCTTCATGAAATACCAATGCAGGGAACACAGAAGATTGTTCATCTCACTAGCAGTTAATTTTGGTGTCTTTCCTTATGTCACTACCCTGTGTTCATTCTCAGGAGTGCCTCTGCTTTGCTTTAAAAAGGTATCTCTCTTTCTACTTCAAGCCTCATTTAGAAGGAAGACTTTTTCTTCCTACTGATGACTTTTGAGGTTTGCAATGAACCTGTATCATGTTTATCCTCTAAACGCTAATAAAATTGTCCTGAGTCTGTTTCTAATGTCTTGTATTAATCAGACAAAGAACTCCACAAGGGAACCTTGGTTTCCTAGAGAACAAGATTGCTCCTTCAAAGCCTGTATTTCATAGGCCTCAAGTAGCTATCCCATCTAAGGGTCTAAATGGTCTCTCTCTCCTTCCCCCTCCCGCATCGTGTCTCTATCTCTTATTATGCTGCTTGAGCCCCCTTCCCCTATTTTATCTGTGACCACAAACTTGGGGTAGGCTCAGGAGGGAGGATTCTCTAGTCTTTCTTCAGTCTCCACTGTACTCTTTGGCCATAATCAAGTGTTTTCTTTTTGCTTAGCAGGAAATGGGAAAACACTGTTTCTACCCTGCTGAGGAAGAGATGGAGAGCAAACCAGGATTTGCATCACAGCCAGCTAGTCAGCCACAGGATAGGACTTTCTCCTTAAACATGTTTCCTATGTCTTTATCCCCTATCTAAATCCTTCAGGAACAACTACAGTGTGAACAGTCTTTGGCTTAACAGTGTCTTACATGTCTCAAATGACTTTCATTTTCTTTCTGGATTGTATCTTCTTTCATATTTTAGAAGATCTTTCTTCTGCTTGATCTAGGTCTATTATTGAGGCTCTCAAGTGTGCCCTTAAGTTGTTGCTTTTATAATATTCCTTTCTGTCCTCCATTTTCTTTTTGCTCTTTCAATCTTCGATTGTGTAACAGGGCCTCATACAGTCCAGTCTGGTCTTTTACTTGCTACGTATCCGAAGAGAATATTGAATTCCGAATGCTTTTGCTTCTACCTCCTAAATGACAGGATTAAAGCAATGTGCCACAGCAACAAACTGCTCCGTTGACGTTTTCATCTCCTGTATCCATTTGCATCTTTTAAATGACTTAATACTACTGTCTTTTTTGATTATTAATAATTGTAATAATTTTGTTAGAACACTGTTTTATCTTTTATCTTTTATTTCATGAAGTTTCCTTTAAAATCCTTATTTTTATTTCTTAGCCATCTTATCAATTTTGCTTAATTTCTTAGATGTGTCATAGAGAATTAGTGTGTTCCTTTAAAATACTATTTTGCTGCTCCATGCTTCTCATTTTCCAATGCATATATTTTCACATCTTATAGATAAGACTTGTTGGTTTAACCAATTTCATAGGGTTGCTTTCATACTGAAATACTTTCTCCTGAAAATATGCCCTGGGGCATTGCTGAGTAGGGTCCACTAGCACTGGTTTCAGCTGGGTATGGTAATACAGTCTGTGTAGGTTCTTCATCAGCACTGGTAATGCCTGCAGCTGTCTTAGTGGCCTAGTCTGCAGACCATTGTGGGATTTGTCTGCTGAAATGTAGCAACCTGAGACTTGAGGAATTTGCTGCCAGCTGCAGGATCCACATGTGTGGATACAGCTGCAAGATTGGTATCTATTCCTGTGGGTTTCTTGGGGGTGGAAACTCTGATGGGTCAACGTAAGCAAGCTGCAGCTGGCCTGGTAATGGAGACAGGATGGCCTCAGCATCAGGTTGCTCTGGGCCTGTTTAGGTAACCCACAAGCATGTAGGAAATACACTAACATTGGGAATGGTTCAGTTATCAGTGTCTTAGGACCATGCATGGATAGCTTTATACTATTAGTTCAAGGTGAGATGATCAATAAGGTTCACTAGTGCTTTCATGAGCCTCAGTTGGTCCTGTTTCTCAGGGTAGCCTTCCTAGAAGCTTCAAGGATAAACTAACTGCTTCTCTGGAGCTTGAGGAATATGGATAAGGTTTCTGGCCTAGTTATCAAGGGACTTAGTGGGTTCATAGGTCACAGGAAGGCAGTGAAGGCAGAAGAATCATGGTTGTCCACATACTTTGAGGGACCATAGGCACTGGGTTTCTAAAGGGTGCTATGAAGCAGGAACCTGGCTTAGAGACAGGATAGTGTGGTTAGTCTCAGTCTTCAGGTACTTCAGGCACTATTGCTTCCTTTGTAAAAGTGTTCAGCTTGTCTGTACCTGTGAGGGCTTCAGCAAATATTTCATGGGCTCATCAATTAGTGCTGAGACTTCCTGTTTGCCCATTGCCCACTGTACTTAGTAACTCTTGGTTCACTGTTGATCTTGACAGGGAGATGAGATGGTAGATAACTGTATGTTTTTTTTTTCATTCTTTGTGGACCCATACTGAGTCTCCATGTTCTGTTGTGTCTCCACCACAGCTTCACTGTACCATGGCACCCTTTTCCTCAAACAATCCACAGTGACACAGGTGTTGGGATTTGGTTATTATTGTTGTTGTTATAGTTTTGTTTTATTATTTTTATCTAAAATTAGCTCACAAGCTATTAGGCATTGTTCAAGCAATGTCTGTTTTAGTAGATTCTCCTCTGGGCTTATGTCTACACTCCAGTCTCTGGATCCCTGATCGCCCCTCGTAACCTCCCCACCAGGCTCCTTTTCTCTTTCATGTATCGCGTGTCCTCTCACGTTCCCACTGCCCTATCTCAGCAGCCACTCTTACATTCTTCATCAAATATCTTGTATAAATTCCAAACCACGATTATAGTCTCTTAAATTATCTAGTTCCACAGTTTAAATTAAGCTTCCTGCCTCTTGACATTAACTACCTCATACTAAATGTATTATTTTGGAGTTTTGAAGAAATGAGATACATTGTGTGTAGTTTTATCTGGTGACGTCATAAAAACTTGCTAATAGTAAGAGAGAAACGTTGGTGGTTGTGTTCTTCTATCAGTCAGGGGTAGAGCAGTTGACAGTCATTTGTTGATCCTAGCTTGATGCCTGGCTTGGTGACCAAAACTGGTTTATGCCTAGGACACATAAAAATCAAATCAAAACAGATCCAGGCAGAAGAACATGGGAGGAAGGAGACAAATATAGAGACCTTCCTTCTGCAATGCCATGTTGGGGAAGATGCCCACAGACCTGCCCTTTACCCCACAGAGCAGGTGGGCCGTAGACACACAGAGCCCCGCCTACCACCACGGAGCACAGTGAGGGAGGAAGAAGACAAAGACTTGGCCTCCAGGGCCTAGCACAGGGAGGCTGAAGACACCCACTTGCCACCATACCATCCACAGCAGACTGAGGGCCAGCCTGTTACTCGGGGGCCTGCCAGCGAGGCCAGCCTGCAATGGGAGCCACTACAATGTGCAAGTATGCACAGATGGGAGAGAAAGAGAAGTGGAAGAATTTGAGCATCATGAAGAGAGATGGAGCTGCAGACTCAAGGATGGAAAGGAGTTGGCTAATGTGGGTGACAAACCTCGGGCCACGGTGAGGTCCCAGCCTGAGCTGATGCTGAGAGCTATGTCTGGGTCTGTGGCTATGCAGTCACAGTGATTGAAGTCCATGGCTTATATTACCACTAGAAAGCATGGGCTATCCCTGGTCAGGGCGCCTACTGGGGACCACATAAGTGTCCAGGGGCTGTGCAAAACTGCTCCTGCCCCTCACTGTCTGCAGTGCGCTGGAGAGTTGGCTCCACCTCTCACCTGCAGCAGCACTCTGGAGAGCAGACCCAGGCAGCACAGCAGAGCTGCCCCTGGTGGAAGGGGTAAAGGTGAGCCAGCCACAATGGGGGACTCTGCCACTCCTTTGCCAGGAGGTGGCCTCAGTATGGGAGTGATGCCTCTCCCCTCAACTCTTGCCACTACAGCAGCAGTTGGGAGAGCTGGCCCTGGGGTCGCGAGAGTGGATGAACTGTGGGCCTTTCCTCTCATCAGCTGCAGCATTATGGAGAGCTGGCCCTGCACCTCGCCTGAAGAGCACAGTAAAGCTGGCTCTGGTGACAGAGACATGGGGGAGATGGCCCCAAGAGTGTGATCAAGGGAGAGCTGGCCCTGACCCTTACCAATGGCTGCGCTCAGGAGAGGGAACCCCCTGCACTCCGCCTGGGTAACACAGTGGACCTGGCCCCAGTGGGGAAGGCACAGGTGAGCTAGCACTGAGGGGTGTGTGCTTGCGAGTGGGAGAGCTGACCCAGTTCTTCACAGGCTGCAATACTTTGGAAATTGGGCCTCTTGCCTTGACTGGACAGCACAGTGGAGCTAGCTCAGGAGGCTCTGGAGGCATTGGGTGCAGATGAGCCAGCCTGTGGGGCATGAGAGCAGGAGAGCTGACACTGCCTCCTCCTACTGCTGGTGGTATTAGATGGCCTAGCTGGAGCAGTGCTAGAGAACTCGGCCTGGTGGTGTGGATAAGGGACAGCCAGTGCTCAGACTCAGCTACCACCCAGGGCTCTGAGTTGGCCCGCCCCAAAATCTTAATCATCTGCAAACAGTTGGGACACATGAAAGGGCCTTCATGACATAGGGCAACAACAAGATGACCAGAAGGAGTCCTGAGAAGGATCCAGTATTGATGGGGTCACAGAAGCCAGAGACTTCAAACCAGACCAATGACTCATTGCAATAAATATTTGCAAGTGAAGTTGTGTGGACAGAGGGATATAGATATACTTTGGGACACTTACCATACTACAACTTTCATGAGATATTGTCTTATGCTTGCTTGCTTTATTTATTTATTTATTTATTTATTTATTTATTTATTTATTTATTTATTTTTGGTTTTTTGAGACAGGGTTTCTCTGTGTAGCCCTGGCTGTCCTGGAACTCACTCTGTAGACCAGGCTGGCCTCGAACTCAGAAATCCGCCTGCCTCTGCCTCCCGAGTGCTGGGATTAAAGGCGTGCGCCACCACGCCTGGCTCATGCTTTGGTGTGTGTGTGTGTGTGTTTGTGTGTTTGTGTGTGTCTGTGTGTGTCTGTGTGTGTGTGTGTCTGAGTGTGTCTGTGTGTGTGTCTGTGTGTGTGTGTCTGTGTGTGTGTGTGTGTGTCTGAGTGTGTCTGTGTGTGTGTGTCTCTGTGTGTGTGTGTGTCTGTGTGTGTTTGTGTGTGTGTGTGTGTTTGTGTGTGTGTGTGTTTGTGTGTGTGTGTGTGTTTGTGTGTGTGTGTGTGTGTGTGGTGGGGGAGGGTGCAAAAGGGAAGGGATCTGAGGGCATGGGCAGATGGTTACTACTGGGGTGCATGATGTGAAACTCACAACGAAACAATAAAAAGCTTTTAAAAACATGCTATTCTTTCAACTCACTATTATTGTCTCGACTTTGTTATTTGCGGGCTTATTAATGATGACCACCTAGATTTAATTTGATCTAATTCTGCCTAGGAGTTCCAATAAACTCGAATGACCTTTGAACAGGGCATGGTGAGAATGTGGGAGGCAGTGCTGGCTTAGTGACTAAGCAACCGCTCAGACATTTATGTAGCCCACACACCACGAGCGTTCACAGAAGACAGAAGTTTTATCAACTCTGCCTCACACATGGTAATGGTCTGTGATGGAGAACAGAAGAAAATATGGCCAAGACGTGGAAGAAATTCTCAGAACAATCTTCTAAAAGGCCAAACTGTCAAATATCAGCATAAAGGTGAGGGCACACGCAAGGAGAAACCTAAGCAGCCGAATAATCAAAAATCTGAGTTTTATAATAGGAAATCAGACTGTTTAACCTCAATTCCTGCCGTTTACCATTTATCTGTTGTTCTAGTTAAGGTTACTATTGCTAGGGTGAAACACCATGACCAAAAGCAAGATGTGGTGTCAGTATGTGGCTTACAGCTCCACATGGTCTATCACTGAAGAAAGTCAGGAGCACAGTCAGGGCCCAAACCTGGGAGGCAGGAGCTGATGCAGAGGCCATGGCAGAGTGTTGCCTACTGGCTTGCTCCTCATGGTTTGCTCAGTCTGTTTTTCTTATAGGACCCAAGACCTCCCCTGTTAATCACTAATTAATAAAATGGCCTACAGGCTTGCCTGCAGCTCAATCTTTTTATATATTTTTTTTCTTTATTTACATTTCAAATGTTTTCTCCTTTCTAGGTCTCCCTTTCAGAAACTCCCTATCCCATCCCTCCTCCTCCTACCTCTATGAGGGTGCTCCCCCACCCACTGTCCTGTGGCTGTTGAGACTAAAGGACATTAAGAGAGGCCCTTCCAAGGCTGTGTGCTTGTCCAGCCTACTTTTTTCTGCCCTTGGGTCTTTTGCAGTGCCTGAAGCTAAGCCCGTGTACACTTCCTGCTGCAGCTTAATTGTACAGATTTCTTCCTCAAGGCTCCTCCTCTCTGATGATTTTAGCTTGTCTCAAGTGGACAGAAAACTATCCAGCATGTCCATGAGCAAGGAGGTGTTACTCTGCTCAAGTAAGGACACCTCAGCTACTACAGATGCTACAATCAGAGGCAATACCTGACTGAGTTATTGATAGTCAACTGCTATTCTCCACAATCCATATGTCTTCTGTGCTGTCTAGATAGAAAAGTTAAGGGGACATGGTGGGAACCACGACTCGTGCATCTTTCAAGTCCTTGGTAGTGGTGCTCATTTCTGTAACTCCTAAAAGGATGCAACACTGTTTTTGATTCACTATTTTCCTTGGCACGGGGAACTCTAAAGGCTTCCATTTAGCCTTTCCAACCATAATAGCTCTCATTCCCCAGTCAGAAAACCAATGGGAGAAGTCTGCCAACATCTAAATATATCTATCCCAATTATACATTCTGGGATTGGGGGAAAAAAAAACCCACCACCACAGGATGAATTTGAGGACATGCTGGCCCTACTATGTATAGGACATGGGCCAAACTTCCATTAATCACCTGACCTCCAAAAGCTCCTATTTAACTGGAAGGCCACTGTGTTTCTCGGGATCTCCTGGGAAAAGCGTTAATTCAGGACTAGCATCCAACAGACCCTGAAAAGTCTGATTGTTTTCATTCCCCTGGTGTACAGTTACTTTTGTAAAAGGCTGTATTTCCCTCTGGGGAAGGACTGGAGAAAGGCTAATGGTCAAACTTTTAAGTATTTTATCAATATCCTTCCTTGGGGGAATCTGGCCACCCTTTCTCTCACGGAATTCTGGGTCTGCAAACCAAGGCTCAAGGGTAGAAATTAATTCACGAGCCTAGGCTACAACATGAGACCCCATCTAAAATAAGTAAACAAAATAAATAAATAAAACTTGCCGAACTGAAAAACCAGCAACTATTTTAGAAGTCTCTTCTCAGGCTCACTTCCTCATTTCATAATAAGAGCCCTCAGAAATGTTACTTCTGAAATTATGCCAGACCTAGAAAAGCAATAAATCTCTATTATATAATTAAGACATCTCATATTAAGGATGAACATGGACTATTACATCTATTCTTGTTTAATATTAGGAAACTGAGGTTCAGAGAGATGTTAGATTGACTTTCCGTGTAGCCCATAGCAACCTGAGATACTAATCCTGTTGGCCCACCCTTCAGTACAGCACCTAAAGTGTATGTAGACGAATGTTTTGAAGTATCTTAACTTATGCCTTCCTTTTCCCATGTAGAAAAACATCCTGACTTTTTGACCTAATAAAAGGAAAAACCATGACTGATCTTGGGACCAGAATGAAGCAATCCTTCATTGTGGGCTTTCCCACAAGTGCTCACTCTTCGCTCATTCATTATTCACTGGTTTCAAATATTAAGGTTTTGAGATCTTGTTCTTCCAGAGAACCTGGGTTTGAGGCCAAGCAACCCTGTGGTGGGTCAGCATTGTTTATAACTCTTGTTCCAGGGAATCCTATGCCCTCTTCTGGATTCTGAGGGTACTTCATGAATGCAGGTAAAACATCAAAACACATAATTGTTTTAAAAGTAGAAATGTTAAAAAAAAATAGATCAATTCCTTTCGAATGCAGTTGGGCTGATGCTCATGAGACTGAATTAGTGATTGCTAAGCTGGATTCTGACGAAGCTTGGGCATCTTCACTTGGGTTTCCTAGCATGAATTAAGTCTATGCTCTTGATGATCCCAACTTTGAACATTGTAGGATACAACAAGCTTATTCTTAAAAATGACCCAGCTTCAGGTATTTTCTTATAATAACAGAGATCAGAGTAGGACTGTGGGAGAACTCTGCTATTCAGGTCACAATCTCCTGTGTCTGGATGGCTTTCTGAGTTTGGTGCAAAATGAAGGGCTCACTTTCTCAACAGGGCTTCCTTTTCTCTGCCTGACTGTCTGGAGAGTGTCCCTGAACACAGGTGGCTGGCCTTGTCTGCAAAATGACCTTGTGCAGAGCTCTCTGCAGGGGCTGCACAAGTCAGAGCACAAGTCCCTTTCTGGCTTCTTGCCCACATGATAATTATATGCTGTGACCAACCAGCCCTTAGGACATAGGGCATTAAGCCAGGGGTCACTGCAGACCTCTACATTTGAAAGCGAGTTAATAGTGTTGAAGTAGTCCAGCTTTGCTTGAAAATAAAGGAAACTGTGAGACTCCCCACCCAACTGCATGAAACTGGACACTATCTGTCCCACTGCACCAACAAGGCTGGCACTTTCCAGGAGTTAGAAGTTCAGAATCTCAGGTTTTACCAGGGATTCAAATACACCTCTGTCTACGTGGTCTATAGTTCACCAAGTACTCTAGATGTCTGGTAGGCACAGTCAAATTTGAAAAGCCCTAAATAAAAATAAACTTAAGAACACCGTGTTCTAAGCAGCAGCTTTCTATCTTTGTGATGCATAATAGAGTTGTCTCTATGAATCCTTTTATTAATAACACTCAAGTTTATGAGGAAATTGAATTCAGCAAACTTTATTGTTTGATTTCCTTGGGAATAAACCATTCTATTTTTAAAAGAGTAGGAAAGTTCCTAATCAGATTTCTACCGTTCCCACCAACGGTTTTGCTATTGTTGTTGTTACCATCCAAGGCTGTGCAGAAATGCATCTCAGGGTGGACTGTGCAGAAACTTAGAGGTCACTATAACTATAGTTATAAAGGGAGGGATGGCTACTTTTTGATCTGACAGTAGATCTTAGGGGTCACCCATGTGGAACTGGTTTTGCAAGAAGGTAAGAGTTATAAGGGCATAAATGCTGCATCAAGATTCTAGAGAAAATCCTGGGAAGTAGACAGCATGTAACATAGTCAAATTCCCCACTGGGCCTTTGGACAAACTGTGCTGCTGTTCTTGGCCCTCTGGAAATTTCATAAGCACATATGCCATACCAAGTTATAATGATGCCAGTGTGGCCTCTGGGTCCCAGCCCTTTAAGCATCAACATGATTACCTCCATGAATAGCCACTGGTTGTGAATCAAGAGCTGTACCCCTAGAACCTGACACCCTGGCTTTGCTTTCATTTCTCTTCAGTGTCATGATGACCCTGGCTGATTTACCGTTACCGCAACTTCTGGCATGTTGAATTCATTGTTTAAATGCTCCAGGACATCACTACCCTGACTAATGTTGTTCTAAGAACTAGACAAAAAACACAAGCAGACATTGGGTACATTGTATTCTTATGCCAGGGGCCAGATGCAGAATTCAAAAACATCTAGAAAACACAGGGTTAATGGAAGGCCTCATCTTCTCTCTCAGCCTGCCTCATCCTGTTTCCTGATTTCTATAATGTCTACTGTCTCCATTTTTAGCCATTTTTTTCATTTACCCTTTTGATCTGCACAAAAAGCCTGCTTTTTGTATCAAAGAGGTATTATGTAATTTGCATGCTGTCATTATGACCATGAATTTCCTTCAATTAATTCACTGAGTTGTTTTTGTAGAGGGAAGTGTTACAAAGGCTTATGGGAAAACACATTATATAATAAGACTATTCATAGAAATGCAAGATAACTTCTTGTTAAAATTAACTCTTATATTGACCCTCAATTCTTTTTAAAAAATTTTCTCAAAGCACATTTTTGTTCAAGTACTGAAAGAAGTCCATTGACATCAGATTCAAGTACCATGAAAATTGGGGGGGGGGGATTAGAAACTGTGATCCAAAGATGCAAAATTATAATTTTGTGATCCAAAAGTAGACAAGACTCTCTATACAGGAGGGTTTAAGAAGTGAACGTTGATAGGGGTACTGGACAAACATAGAAGGCAAATTCCCTGTTCTCTTCCTCTTGTCCTTGCCCCTTACTGCAAGCCTCACCTGGTTGGCTCAATTGCTTCACTATTAGTGACTTCTAACCCCCTTCTTCCTGTTTCCCTCCTAATCCTCTCCCCGTTAAAGAAAAGAGACTGAGCAATAAATCCACCCGAAGTGGAAGATTCTCCCCACTACAGACAGGACAAAACTAGAAGGAAGATATTTCAACATGCTTGTGCTAAGGACCAGGTTAGGGGAGAACTCTGGGTGCTATGCATAGATGATGATATTAATGCCTAAACAGACCAGCTCCATAAGACCCAAAACATACAAGATGCTCTAGAACTCAAAAAGATTGATACTGAAAGAAGCAACAGATGGGCAATTATATTAGAATAAGGCATAATAAATACAGGTATACATTTGATTCAGGCTTTTATAATATGTGCTACTTTTTTAAGTTTATGGATTCTAATCAGTGTTTAGAGATGCTGAAACAATTCATAAATGTTGATATGATTTTAAAGAAATAACATGTCCATCCCACATATCTGAAAACATCCTCAAGTGATGATTGTCCTTCATACCTGTGTACTCTTCAACAGAAATCAACCCTCTGGAGCCTTTCCCTCTGGCTCTGGGCAGTGAAAACTAAGACCCCATACCTAACTTGCTGCTAAGTTTCAAAACTTGAATCACCCACACATCTTCCTTTCTGTGGTTAACTTTCTCCCTTACTTAAGTAATTTTAACAGCTTCTTAGTTGCCTCCGTCCTGTTTTTTTCCTTTTGATTACTACACACACACTTGTATGAAGACGTATACATTCACTGCACTGTGGGAATCCTCACACACAGTAATAGATGTTTCCTAACAGCTCACTGGCCAATCAGATGCTGATGTTTCCCTTCCCAACACATAACACTGCCTTCATTTATTAATTTTTGAGTAGGATGGTTGACTTCAACTTCTTCCTACTCTAAAGCAGTAGCCACTGGTGACAGGCTTGAGACAACTGCCATCACACACCATTTCTCTGGTTCCACGAATGAGACCCACTTGAGAAAGTTACAGTAGCAGGGAAAATAATATTATCTTAGGGAGAAGTAGAATTCTGCTCTTAGTTTTTCTGTCTGATCTTTTCTTGGATGTGAGTGAGGAACACCAAACTGCTGGGAGTCCCTAGCACCCACAATTTGGAAAATTGAAACCACAGTGAAGGTCCTGTTTCCCAATTCGTTCTAGATTTGTCAGTAATGAAAGCTGGGACCAATCGTTGGGTGGAAGGTACAGGCAGAACTTCCAGGTTCCAGGAGGTAAAGACAGACACAAGGAAGAAGAGAGGAGTTTCTGCCATGCTTTGGAGGGAGAAGTACACAGCAACCATATGAGGTCTGCAGGGGAGTTGGGGCATGTGGCCACTACCACAGGCAGGTGCCCAGCGGTGTTTGACAGGGGCTAGGTGGGATTATCCACTGAAGTTTAGGGCAGGTGGAGAAGTAGAGATAAAAAATTGGCAAGGGCATGCTTTTCTAGGCAGCACCCAGCAATTGTGCCAATAAGGCAAGTGAAAAAGGAACAAACTGTGTTTGTCTTTTTTCTTTCTTTTTTTTTAATTAGGTATTTTCCTCATTTACATTTCCAATGCTATCCCAAAAGTCCCCCATACCCTCCCCCCCCACTCCCCTACCTACCCACTCCCACTATTTGGCCCTGGCATTCCTCTGTACTGGGGCATATAAAGTTTGCAAGTCCAATGGGCCTCTCTTTCCAGTGATGGCCAACTAGGCCATCTTTTGATACATATGCAGCTAGAGTCAAGAGCTCCAGGGTACTGGTTAGTTCATAATGTTGTTCCACCTATAGGGTTGCAGATCCCTTTAGCTCCTTGGGTATTTTCTCTAGCTCCTCCATTGGGGGCCCTGTGATCCATCCAATAGCTGACTGTGAGCATCCACTTCTGTGTCTGCTATATCAAGGTCCTTTCAGCAAAATCTTGCTAGTGTATGCAATGGTGTCAGCATTTGGGGGCTGATTATGGGATGGATCCCCGGGTATGGCAGTCTCTACATGGTCCATCTTTTTGTCTCAGCTCCAAACTTTGTCTCTGTAATTCCTTCCATGGGTGTTTTGTTCCCAATTCTAAGAAGGGGCAAAGTGTCCACACTTTGGTCTTCGTTCTTCTTGAGTTTCATGTGTTTTGCAAATTGTATCTTATATCTTGGGTATTCTAAGTTTCTGGGCTAATATCCACTTATCAGTGTGTGTTTGTCTTTTATCCATGGATTCACGGGAAGCTGGGAGGGAGCTGGTGGCGTGGTCACCTCCTGGAGCAAAAGGTTGTAGCATAAAACTACACACAACACCAGAGTATCTTGAAGGTAGCCTAAAACTAAACAGTAGAAAGTAGAGTGATGGAAGATGGTAAGTTTGTTCCCTTTGGTTAAAAATATGTTATTTGAATCTTAAGTTGTTACTAGCCCATTCAACTATGAAAAGCAACAAATTCCATCCTGACTTGTCTGAGTTGTTTTTTCACATTCTTTCAACTTCTTTCCTTTCATCTTCCGAAAGCTTGGATGAGGCTTGCCAGGTTATGCCAGGCTTCTTTCTTATCAAAAGGCTTTCTATGCACTGTTTCTTGTGCTTAAGACATTCCTCACCCCTGTGCCAGTTGTTCACTTGTCTTCTCTAGGCTTCAAATTCACAGTTGGTTGCCTAATCTGTATAAATGGATGTAGATCCTTTAAATGCTTTATTTTGGTAACTAGTGTGATGCTAATTCTTGTGTATTGAGGTCATTTGACTGAGAAACATTGATAAGAAAAGGGTCTTCCTTTGGATCCCATTTGCCAGACTTTTTAAGAGAACAATTTTTGTCTTATCTGTTGCTTGCCAGCACAGTTTTCACTGGAGCCAGAGGCAAAAACCACACCGTGTTTGCTAGGATTTGCCTATCATATATTTTCAACACTTAAGAAAACAGAAAATTGGACATAGTACTACAGGAGGATCCCACAATACCTCTCCTGGGCATATATCCAGAAGATGTTCCAACCTGTAAGAAGGACACATGTTCAACTATGTTCATAGCAGCCTTATTTATAATAGCCAGAAGCTGGAAAGAACCCAGATGCCCCTCAACAGAGGAATGGATACAGAAAATGTGGTACATTTACACAATGGAGTACTACTCAACTATTAAAAAGAATGAATTTATGAAATTTCTAGGCAAATGGATGGACTTGGAAGGATCATCCTGAGTGAGGTAACCCAACCACAAAACAACTCACATGATATGTACTCACTGATAAGTTGGATATTAGCCCAGAAACTTAGGATACCCAAGATATAAGATACAATTTGCAAAACACATGAAACTCAAGAAGAACGAAGACCAAAGTGTGGACACTTTGCTCCTTCTTAGAATTGGGAACAAAACACCCATGGAAGGAATTACAGAGACAAAGATTGGAGCTGAGACAAAAGGATGGACCATCTAGAGACTACCATACTCGGAGATCCATCCCATAATCAGCCCCCAAATGCTGACACCATTGCACACATTAGCAAGATTTTGCTGAAAGGAGCCTGATATAGCTCTCTTGCGAGGCTATGCTGGGGCTTAGCAAACACAGAAGTGGACTCACGGTCAGCTATTGGATAGATCACAGGGCCCCCAATGGAGGAGCTAGAGAAAGTACCCAAGGAGCTAAAGGGGTCTGCAACCCTATAGGTGGAACAACAATATGAACTAGCCAGTACTCCCCGGAGCTCGTGTCTCTAGCTGCATATGTGTCAGAAGATGACCTAGTCGGCCATCAGTGGAAAGAGAGGCCCATTGGTCTTGCAAACTTTATATGCCTCAGTACAGGGGAATGACAGGGCCAAGAAGTGGGAGTGGGGGGGGGAGAGGGGGGGTAGCATTGGAAATGTAAATGAAGAAAATACCTAATTTTTTTTAAAAAAGAAAATATTTATTAGACCTTACTACCCAGCAAGTCTACACAAATCAATGAGAAGCCAGTTTAGTGATAAACCTTGTCTTTAAAAAATTATGTGGGCCACAGTGCCTGGAGCTGATCCTATGCCACAGTGCTCTATACACAAATACCCCTGGGAGAGAGGGAGTCTCCCAGGAGTGCTGGCACACCTGTGACAACAGATAATACCACCACTTCTGCTCAAATTCCTGGCCTAAGAGGGACTTGCCCAGAGTCATCAGGACACGGAAACCAAGGCACAGACTGGGACAGGATTGTTCAGGTTTCTGTCTGCACCCCGGAGCTGACCCTGTGCCACAACTCTCCATACCCAAATTCCTCCCAGAGAGAACTGGTCTTCCAGGAGTACTGATACACAGGCTTTCAGGGATGATAAGCCACAGTCAGAGACAGCAAGACCAGCTAACACCAGAGATATCCAGATGATGAGCGGCAAGGACAAGAACATAAGCAACAAAAACCAAGGCTACTTGGTATCATCAGAATCCAGTTCTCCCACATCAGTGAGCCCTGGATATCCTAACACACCAGAAAAGCAAGACTCTGATTTAAAGTCACATTTCATGATGATGATAGAGGACATTAAGAAGAACATATATTTAAAGAAATACAGGGGAACATAAATAAACAGGTAGAACCCCTTAAAGAGGAAACACAAAAATCCCTTAAAGAATTGCAGGAAAACACAACTAAACAGGTGAAGAAATTGAATAAAACTATCCAGGATCTAAAAATGGAAATAGAATCAATAAAGAAATCACAAAGGAAGACAACCCTGGAGATAGAAAACCTAAGAAAGAGATCAGGAGTCATAGATGCAAGCATCAGCAACAGAATACAAGAGATAGAAGAGAGAATCTCAGGTGCAGAAGATACCATAGAAAACATTGACACAACAGTTAAAAAAAAAAAGCAAAATGCAAAAAGCTCCTAACCCAAAACATCCAGGAAATCCAGGACAAAATGAGAAAACCAAACCTAAGGGAAATAGGTATAGAAGAGCATAAAGATTCCCAATTTAAAGGACCAGTAAATATCTTCAATGAACTATAGAAGAAACTTCTCTAACCTAGAGAGATGCCCATAAACATACAAGAAGCCTACAGAACTCCAAATAGACTGGATCAGAAAGAAATCCCTCCTGTCACATTAGAGTCAAAACACCAAATGCACAAAACAAAGAAAGAATATTAAAAGCAGTATAAAGGCAGACCTATCAGAATTATGACAGATTTCTCACCAGAGACTATGAAAGCTAGAAGATCCTGGGCAGATGTCATACAGACCTTAAGAGAACACAAATGCCAGCTCAGGCTACTATACCCAGCAAAACTCTCAATTACCATAGATGGAGAAACCAAGATATTCCATGACAAAACTAAATTTACACAGTATCTTTCCACAAATCCAGACCTACAAAAGATAATAGACAGAAAACTCTAACATAAGGAACGAAACTACGCCCTAGAAAAAACAAGATAGTAAAACCAAAAGAAGATAGCCACACAAACATAATTTGACCTCTAACAACAAAAATGACAGGAACTAACAATCACTATTCCTTAATATCTCTTAACATCAATGGACCAAATAAAAAGACATAGACTAACAGACAGGGTATGTAAACAGAACCCAGCATTTTGCTGCATACAGGAAACCCATCTCAGTGTCAAAGACAGACGCTATCTCAGAGTAAAAGGCTGGAAAACAAGGATGTTTGCTTCTTTCTGCAAAGCTCAAGAATGAGTTTACTGTGTACTAGAACTGTGTCAATCAGGATATGTGCAATGAACAGTTGTTGGCTATGTCACATGAAAGTAAGATATAATGTTATGGGCACGCTTGCAAAGACCTGTTCTGTCCACCTAGGTCCCAGCTCCTATGTTCCTGTTATATGCCCCACAGTCTTTCAAATTATTCTCTCTCTCTCTCTCTCTCTCTCTCTCTCTCTCTCTCTCTCTCTCTCTCTCTCTCTCTCTCTCTCTCTCTCTCCCCTCTCCCTCTCTCTCTCTCCCTCCCCCTCCCCCTCTCCCTCTCTCTCTCTCCCTCTCCCTCTCCCCCACTCTCTCTCTCTTTCTCTCTCTCTCTCAACAGGATTTTTTCTGTATAGCCCTGGCTGCCCTGGAACTCACTTTGTAGACCAGGCTGGCCTCAAACTCAAAAATCCATCTGCCTCAACCTCCTAAGTCCTGGGATTAAAAGCATGAGCCACCACCACCCAGGCCCTCCCACATTTTCTAAGAAGTGCTAATATCAATGCTCCTCAAACTCTTCCATAACATAGAAACAGGAGTAACATTGACAAACATATTCTATGAGGCCATACTCACCCTGATACCTAAACCAAAGACTCAACACAGAAAGTGAATTTCAGACCAATTTGTCTTATGAACATTGATACAAAAATACTCAATAAAATACTTGCATACCAAATCCAAGAGCACAACAAAAACGTCATCCACCATGATCAAGTAGTCTTCATCCCAGGGATGGTTCAAAATATGAAAATACATCAATACAATTTGTCATATAAACAAACTGAAAGAAAAACACACATGATCATCTCATTAGATACTGAAAAGTCTTTCAATAAAATCCAATACCCTTTCATGTTAAAGATAGTAGAGAAACCAGGGATATAGGGCACATACCTAAACATAATTAAAGCAGTGTACAGCAAGCCAATAGCCAATATCAAACTAAATGGAGAGAAACTTAGAGCAATTCCACTAAAATCAGGGACAAGGCAAGGCTGCCCACTCTTTCATTGTTTATTCAACATAGACTTGAAATCCTATCTAGAGCAATAAGACAACTAAAGGAGATCAAGGTGATACAAATTGGAAAGGAAGAAGTCAAAGTATTGTTATTTGGAGATGATATGACAGTATACGTAAGTGACCCTAAAAATTCTATCAGAGAACACCTACAGCTGATAAACACCTTCAGCAAAGTGTATAAAATTACCTCACAAAGTCAGTAGCTCTCCTTTATATAATGATAAACAGTCTAAGAAAGAAATTATAGAAACAACACCCTTTACAATAGCCATAAACAATATAAAATATCTTGGTGTAACTCAAACTAAACAAGTGAAAGACCTGTACATCAAGAAATTCATGTCTCTTGTAGGGAAAAGCCTCGAAGATATGGGTACAGGGGGAAAATTCCTAAATAGAACAGTAATGGCTTGTGCTGTAAGATCAAGAATCGATAAATGGGACCTCATAAAGTTGCAAAGCTTCTGCAAGGCAAAAGACACCGTCAATAAGACAAAAAGACCACCAACAGATTGGGAAAGGATCTTTACCTATCCTAAATCAGATAGGGGACTAATATGCAATATATATAAAGAACTCAAGAAGGTGGACTCCAGAAGATCAAATAACCCCATGAAAAGATGGGGCTCAAAACTGAACAAAGAATTCTCACCTGAGGAATACCGAATGGCAGAGAAACACCTGAAAAAATGTTCAACATCCTTAATCATCAGGGAAATGCAAATCAAAACAACCCTGAGATTCCACCTCACACCAGTCAGAATGGCTAAGATCAAAAATTCAGGTGACAGCAGATGCTGGCGAGGATGTGGAGAAAGAGGAACACTCCTCCATTGTTGGTGGGATTGCAGGCTTGTGCAACCACTCTGGAAATCAGTCTGGCCGTTCCTCAGAACATTGGACATAGTACTACTGGAGGATTCCGCAATACCTCTCCTGAGCATATATCCAGAGGATATCCCAACCGGTAAGAAGGACACATGCTCCACTATGTTCATAGCAGCCTTGTTTATAATAGCCAGAAGCTGGAAAGAACCCAGATGCCCCTCAACAGAGGAATGGATACAGAAAATGTGGTACATTTACACAATGGAGTACTACTCAGCTATTAAAAAGAATGAATTTATGAAATTCCTAGGCAAATGGATGGACCTGGAGGGCATCATCCTGAGTGAGGTAACCCAATCACAAAGGAACTCACACAATATGTACTCACTGATAAGTGGATATTAGCCCAGAAACCCAGGATACCCAAGATGTACGATACAATTTGCTAAACGCATGAAACTCAAGAACAAAAACCAAAGTGTGGACACTTTACCCCTTCTTAGAATTGGGAACAAAACACCCATGGAAGGAGTTACAGAGACAAAGTTTGGAGCTGAGACAAAAGGATGAACCATCTAGAGACTGCCATATCTGGGGATCCATTTCATAATCAGCCCCCAAATGCTGACACCATTGCATACACTAGCAAGATTTTGCTGAAAGGACCCAGATGTAGCTGTCTCTTGTGAGACTATGCCAGGGCCTAGCAAACACAGAAGTGGATGCTCACAGTCAGCTATTGGATGGATCACAGGGTCCTCAATGGAGGAGTTAGAGAAAGTACCCAAGGAGCTAAAGGGATCTGCAACCCTATAGGTGGAACAACATTATGAACTAACCAGTACCCTGGAGCTCTTGACTCTAGCTGCATATGTATCAAAAGATGGCCTAGTCTGCCATCACTGGAAAGAGAGGCCCATTCGACTTGCAAACTTTATATGCCCCAGTACAGGGGAACGCCAGGGCCAAAAAGTGGGAGTGAGTGGGTAGGGGAGTGGCGGGGAGGGTATGGGGGACTTTTGGGATAGCATTGGAAATGTAAATGAGGAAAATACCTAATTAAAAAAATTTTTTTGAACTTAAAAAAAAAGAAAAAAAATCAAGTCTCTTAAGAGAGAAATTGAAGAAAATACAAAAAGGTGAAAAGAGCTGCCATGCTCATGGATTGGTAGGATTAGCATAGTACAAATGAACATCTTACCCAAAGCAGTCTATAGATTCAATGGAATTCCCATCAAAATTCCAACACAATTTTTTTCAGACCTTGGCAGAACAATTTTCAACTTTATAAAAAAAACAAAAGCCACAGGATAACTAAAACAATCCTGTATGATAAAAGAACTTCTGGATGTATCACTATTACTGATTTCAAACTATACTAGAGAGTAATAGTCATAAAACCTGCATGGTTTTGGCATAAAAACAGTCAGGTTGATCAACTGAATAGAATCAAAGACCCAGAAATAAACCCACACACCTATGGACACATGATTTTTTACAAAGAAGCCAAAACCCACACAATGGAAAAATGAAAGCATCTTCAACAAATGGTGCTGGTCTAAATTGATGTCTGCATTTAGAAGAATGCAGATAGACTCATATCCATAACTTTGCACAAAACTCAAGTCCAAGTGGATTGAAGACCTCAATATAATGCCAGACACACAAAATCTAGTAGAAGAGAAAGTAGGGAACTGCCTTGAATTTTTGGCACAGGAGATAAATTCCTGAACAGAACACCAATAGCTCAGGAACTAAGATTAACAGTTAATTAATGGAACTTCATGAAACTAAAAAGGTTTTTCGAGGCTAAGGACACCATCAATAGGACAAAATCATAGCCTACATAGTGGGAAAAGATCTTCACTAACCCTGCATCACATGGAGGACTAATATGCAAAATGTATAAAGAACTCAAGGAATTAGATACCAACAAACCAAAGAACCAAATTTTAAAGTGGGGTAAGATCTAAACAGAGAATTCTAAACAGAACAATTTCTAATGGACAAGAATCACCTAAAAAAATCTTTAATATCCTTAGTCATCAGAGAGATGCAAATAAAAATGACTCTAATATTCCATCCCCACAGAATAGCAAAAGAGCAAAAATTCAAGTGGTGGAACACATTGGCAAGGATTTGGAGCAAGGGGAACCCATTTCTGCTGGGTGTGCAAACTTCTACAATCACTTTTGAAATCAACTTGACAATTTATCAGAAAACTGGGAATCATTCTACCCAAGACCCAGCTATACTATTCCTGGGCATATACCCTAAAGATGCCTAACTATACCACAAAGACATTTGCTCAACTATGTTCATAGCAGCTTTATTCATAATAGCCAGAAACTGGAAACACTCTAGATGTCCATCAACTGTAGAATGGATAAAAAGAATGTGTTACATCTACACAATGGTATACTATTCAGCTATTAAAAACAAAGACATCATGAAAGACTCAGGGAAATGGATGGAACCTGAAAATATCCTGAGTGAGGTAACCCAGATCCAGAAGATATACATGGTATGTACTCACTTATTTGTGGATATTAACCATACAGGATATGTGTATAGGATAACCATGCTACAATCCACAAAGAAACTAAATAACAAGGAGGGCCTAAGGGAGGATACATGGATCTCACTCAGAAGGGAAGATAAAGTAGTCATTGGAAGTGGATGGAGGGATAGAACTGGGTAGGAGAAGGGGTGGGAAGAAGAACAAGGATGGCATCTGGTATGGGGAGAGGGAGTATGGAAGAGGGCTGGGATTGAGAACAGAAATAGGTTGAGAACCTCATTGGAACTAGCAGGAGGCCTGGGACTGGGGAGGGGATCCTGGAACTCTTTGGGGCCTGACCCTAGCTGAGATTCCTACCAGCAGGGGATATGCAGACTGAAATGGCCAACTCTGTAGACAGGCAGGACTTCCAATGAAGACAGGGGACATCAACCCACCCACAAAATCTTCAACACAAAATTTGTCTTACCTACAAGATGTACAGGGGGAAAGATGGAGCAGAAGTTGAGGGAATGGCCAACTAATAACTGGCCCACCTTGAGACCCATCCCATGGGAGAGAGTCAACTCTGACACCACTATTAATGATACACTGCTATGTTTGCACACAGGCACCTAGCATAAATGTCTCCTGAGAGGCTTCATCCAGCAGCTGATGAAAACAGATGCAGAGACCCACAAATAAACACCAGGTTGAGTTTGGAAAGCCTTGTGGAATAGTTGGGGATAGAATTGAGGGAGCAGGAGAGGTCAAGGGAAATGACAAGTAGACCTACAAAATCAACTAGCGGGGGCCCTTGGGGGCTCACAAAGACTGAACCACCAATCAGAGCTTCAGGGGATGGACCTAGTCCCTCTACACATATGTAGCTGATATAGAGCTTAGTTTTCATGTGGGTCCCCTAACAATTGCAGAGGGGGCTGTCTCTGACTCTTTTGCCTGCCAGTGCAAAATTGATCCCTTTCCCTAACTGGACTGCCTAGTTTGGCCTCAGTGTGCAAGGATGTACCTAGTCCTGCTGTGACTGGATGTCCCAGGGCAGGGTGATAGCCAAGGGGAGCTTTCCTTTCTGAGGAGAAGAGGAGGGGATAGTGGCAGACGTACGTGTCAGGGTGCGACTGGAAGGAGAGGAGGGAGAGGGGGCTGTGATTAGGATGGAAAAGTGAGTAAATAAATTAATGATGAAAAGTATTCAGTAAATATTTTAGTTAGGTTCCCTAAACTAAAATATTTAACATGTGAATTCAATGAAAAACAAATAGAAAGGAGGAGGAAGAGAAGGAGAAAACGGAGAAGAAGGACAAAGAGGAGAAGGAAGATGAGGGAGAAGGAAGGAAGAAGAAGGAGAAGGAGAACTGGAAGAACTAACCCATGGTTACACTCATTGAAGCCTTAAGGGTGATATATAAAGGTTGTTGGGTTCAGGGTGGAAGCCAAGAAAATTTCCTTCAGATATGGAAATTTAAAAATGAAAGCTTTCTTTTCTGAGTGCTCAGGGAGGTGGCCAGTTTCGGATCTGAACCATAACCCTGAAGGAAAATTGTACAACATTTTTATAGGATAGGAACATAAAGCAAGGGGGAAGCTCGGAGGAGCTACCACGGTCTCCAATTGTATTTTGACATTATAGAATAAGCAAGGTAGTACCTTAGAGATTAGTCCATAGCTAGGGCATCTGGCTTCAAGGTATTTAATTCATTCTCCTAGACTTAAGGTCCAGAGCTCAGAGTGATAAGGGGACAAAGGAGCTGCATGTAGTTAATTAATGCATAATAGGTGATTGGTTATATATTTTTACAATTTATGCACCTTGATTTAGATAACAGCAATTTATATATTCTTATCATTAACAGACAATTAAGAAAACAGTTGGAGAAGTGAGATACATGAGGCCTGGGAACATGAACTTGTTTGATCATGCCAGAATGATGGAGAAGTTGTCATTGAGATGGCTAAACTCATACACTGTTTCCTTCCAAGTTGTCCGGACTTAGACAACTATTTATAGTAGAAGCAGTGCCCAGTTTCCCTAGTGCCTGGGATCTTAAATTTAGTTTCTCCCTATTAAATGGAGTCTGAAAATGAAATACCAGTTCTTAAAACAAGGGTTTTGTGTGTGTGTGTGTTCCCAACAAAGTGAATATATAAACAGCAGTAAAAATATATACATCATAATCGTGAGGTTAATGAAATACAGATGTATGTAATAGGTGTTGTAAGGAGAGATCTTGGGTAGATAACACTTATTAGAGAAGACAATCTTCAAACTGGATCTTGACCATGCAGTAGGATTTTCTGAAGCAGAAAAGTTAGCTGCCCACAGAGGCACGGCTGTGGGGGCCTCAGGCAAGACAGACAACAGAGAGGAGGTGTATCTGACCATATTTGGTTCCTATCTTAAATTTACTAATCATAAAGACACCTTCATCTGGGATGATTACAAAGGGAGGGGTTCTGATGTGTTCTCTTTAGGCTTAGGAGCAAAGCTGCTTCCTGGCACTGGTTGGGGGTCAGCAAGATCAGAATGCACTATTCCTTTCAGAGAAGTTAGAACTTCATCAAGTTTGACACAGTTTCCCAACGGTGTAATAGAGATGTGAATGCTATGGACGACAATATTCTTTCTGCTTGAATTTGATGCCTGTTTTACAGAAGGAAATTCATGTCTGGTCCAGTAAACCTGCTCAAAACCCAATGGTTCAGTAGGTCACAGGCCCTAGGAGAGAACTTAGTGGTGTTGTTTTGCTAAATGCTTATATTGTTTTCTAATTATTTTGCCTTTATAATTCTATTGTCTTCTAAATATTTATGCTCATTCCCATAGAGTAGTGCTGCTTTCCAGCTTGGTCAGAAAGGTTTATTTTTACAGTGGGTAACAGTTCCTGCACAGACACATAATTGGCCACTATGCTAAGAATAGTGACTATTGAGTATTCGTACATAAAAGGGGCATCTGTATCATCCCCACCCACTTCCTCAAAAGTTCGGGGAACATTGTCAAAGATGGAGCTGAAAGAGAGTAAAAAGTCTGCTCCAGGGCTGCCATGAGACCCTGTCTTCTGAACATAAGTGGCCATTGTACTTGTTTACTATCACAAAACTCAAAAGAGATTGAGTCCTTCTATATTCCGACATGGGTGGGGAACAAGCATTTCATTAGTCTTCCATCCTATCGGAAAATCTGTAGGCAATTAATGACTGCACATTCAACTAAGCTCTGTGGGTCAGAAAGACAAACAAACAAAAGCATGAAAGGAAAAGGGGGTGGGGCATGGTATGGAGACGAGAATTTCCAGAGGTAGTGGGGACAGGATAGGAGAGGGAAGTTGGGGAGGGTGCTATGACCAAAATACACTATATGAAATTTTCAAAGAATAAATAAAATTTATCCTTAAGAAAAGGACCCTATTTCTTTAAGGACAACTAGATGTTTATCCAAAGTTGTTTTCGTTGGAGCATCTTGAGACACTATAGGGAACTGCTGGTCAATGCAATTTAAGAGGACACTGAAGACAAATGTCTGTGATCCTTTTGACAGAAGTAAATGTGTAACTGGCCATGGTATAGACACTGCACTGTCTCATAAAATGGAGGATATTCCTGTCTCACCAGTCCAGGCAGTATAAAAGGCCACATCATCCCAGACGAGATAGTATATCTTTCTGTACACCAGCTGCCTTCACACCCACCACCTGTGCTCCATTTCAACCTTGAGATTTAACATTCTCCAACACATACGGAAGCTACTTAAGCATGTTTATACTCTAGAGCTAAACAGGTAAAAACAATTCCTATTGCCCTATGTCTTCAAATCCCATTAATTCATGAGTGATATAAGATTAAGATTTAAAACTAATTTTGCTAGCTGTTTTGTCTCTTTGTGCTTGTTTTAAACTTGGTCAGGCTCCATCTCTCCCCTCCAAACCACCCCTGGCCAAAGTTTCTCCCAGTTATTTCTTGAAAAATGTTTAGAAAGTGTCTCAAATGTTCTCTGAGAGCCTGTGAGAAGCATCCTTCCCATGACCACTTTTACTGTGAGAACAGGGTCTCCCTGTGTGGTCTGCTCTATTCTCCTTCTTTGAAGGCTTCAACCTTTAGTATATTAAATCACCCACTGAAGCCTTTGTCTCCTTGTAATTCCCAAGAGACAAACGGTTCCAAGGAGAACTCCCAAACATGTGAGTTCATTTAGGTTCATGGCTCTGAACCTAAAGATAGAAGCTTCCAAAAGCTTTCCTGAGGCACAGTCAGTGCGGCTCACAGGAAAATGCAGCACAAGGCATTCATGGTCCTGATGCAGGGGCATACACCACAGGATACGAGGAGCAACACGACATACCAGCCCAGCTTCCCTGAGATGTGATTACTAAACAAGAGGTTTGTATAAGTAATGCACATAACCTAGTGTGCTTGGGCACAGTGTGCACCAATGTTCCCATGAAGAAGACACTGAGCATATATATCCTGCAGCTCCACATGAATCCTTCGAAAATCCTGAGCCTTGTTTTCAATTTGTGCAAAGAACAGTGTGCTAGCTACTTCTCTTTTTTTTTCTGTTTTTGTTTGTTTTATTTTTATTTTCCTTTTCTATGTTTTTTAAAAATTAATGTATTTATTAACCTTACACCATGACCAAAGCTTCCCTTCCCCCCTCTCTTTCCAGTCCCTCCTTCTCACTTCCTTCCCCCCTCCCACCTCCTTTCCCTTTCTCCTAAGAGAAGGGGAGTTCTGCCATGGATACCAACCTGCCTTAGCAGTAGGACTAGGTACATCTTCTACTATTGATCCTTTCCAGTTAGGGAAAAGGGGTACGAAGGCAGGCCTCAGAATCAGAAGAAGTCCCTGCTCCAGCTGTTAGGGTTTTCATGTGACAATCAAGTTGCTTATTTGTTACATATGTGTAGGGGACTCAGGTCCATCACATGTTTGCTCTTTGGTTGGTGGTTCAGTCCCTGTGGACCCAAATTAATTGATTGTGTAGGTTTTCTTGTGATGTTTTTGACCCCTCTAGCTTCTGCAATCCTTCCTCCCCCTCTTCTATCAGAGTCCCTGAGCTCTGCCTAATGTTTGGCTGTGGATCTCTGCATCTGTTTCCATCGGCTGCTGGGTAAAGCCTCAGAGGAAAGTTACGATAGGTTTTTGTCTATAAGTGTAGAAGAATATTATTATTATTAGTGTCAGGAATGGGCTCTCTCTCATGGGATGGGTCTCAATTTGGGCCAGTCGTCGGTTGGCTGTTTACTCAAAGTTTGCTCCATCTTGTAGGCAGGACCCGTTTTGTGTCAAAGGTTTTGTGGGTTGGTGGTGTCCCCATCCCTCCATTGGAAGTCTTGCCTGATTATGGGAGGTGGCTGTTTCAAGTTCCATATCCCATATTGGTAGGAGTCTTGGGTAAGGTCACCATCATAGGTTCCTGGGTGATGACCTTGCACATAGGTTTCTATTTCATCCCAGAGATGCCACCTTAATCTCATCAGAGTGGCTAAGATCAAAAACTCAAATGTTAGCTAATTCTGGGGAGGATATGGAGCAAGGGGGAACATTCTCCCATTGCTGCTGGGAGTGCAACTTATACAACCACTTTGGAAATCAATTTGTTGGGATTTGTTTGTTTGTTGTTGTTTTTCTGTTTTTGTTTTGTTTGTTTGGGGTTTTTGTTTGTTTTTTGTTTTTTGTTTTTTTCTAGACAGGGTTTCTCTGTGTAGCCCTGGCTCTCTTGGAAGATACTCTGTAGATCAGGATGGCCTCAAACTCAGAAATCTGCCTGCCTCTGCCTCCCAGGTGCTGGGATTAAAGGCATCTACCACCACTGTCCGGCACTGAACAATTTCTTAAATCCACCTTGCTCTATCCCCCAGTGATTGCCAATCTGTTCTCTGTTTCTGTATCTTTGACTAGTTAAAATGCCTCATGTAAGAGGAATAGAGTATATGTTATTTGGTTCCTATTTCACCGAATAGAATGTGTTTTGGGCTCATTTATGGTATTTGTAAAGGCTGAATAGTATTTCACTGCACATACCTGTGTGCACACATCACTTCTTATCCATCAGTGGGCATTTAGTTTGTTTCCAAGTTTCAGCTACTGTGAATGATGCTGCCAAGGATGTACAAGCACAGCTGCATCTTTGAGATCATGGTTTCATTTTTTGGATAAATACCCAAATGTTTGGCTGGTAAATCATATTTCTAACCTTTAAAGTAAGCTTGCTGTTGTTTGCTATAGCAATTGTGTCATTTCTGAGTCCCACAAGTGTTCTGATTTCTTCACATTCTCAGTAACACCTGCTATTCATTTCACAATCCTTAACAAGTGTGAACTGGTACTCAGAGTGGTTTTGTGCAAATTTATCTGATTATTTCTCTGTATTAAGTGTCCTTTTGAAACTGAGAGTTCCTGGCATCCTGTCCAAGCTCTGGTGCTCATAAAAGCATGGAATTATATTTGTGCTATCGATTTTGTTTCTTTTGTATAGTTCTATGAATTTGGCAGTGTCATGATGCCTTAATTACTTCAGAGTTATTTCTTTAAGTCAGAAAGTATGATGTCAAGATCATTTATTTTGGTGAAATTGCTCTGGCTATTGGATTCCTTGGCCACTTCCTGTGAATATTGAAGTGTTTTGTTTTTTTTCTCTGCATAAAATTTTTCTTAAAAATTTGATAGAGATTACATTGCTATTACTGCGAGCTTGGCTCCACTGTGAAGTTGCCTGACATTTTATCTCTGGCAAGGTTTTGTAGCTGGGCTCTCTTCTCTGATGAGGTCACTGCCTGGGCTCTGTAATTATGTGAGGCCACTTTGGAATGGCTCCTAACTTAGGTGCATTTGAATAATGTCTTATTAAACAAATTTGCCTGGGAGGTCCCTGTTTCAATAAGGGCTATCACAACTCTGGAGTTTCTGTGCTGACATAGTTCTAGTTCTAGAGAGGCTCCCGAGTCTTCTTTGGTCATAGCTTCCCCTGCTCATCTAGTTATATGCGTCTTGAAGTGTTCCATGGGATGATAAATAGAACTGAGCTTCTTAAACAATGCCTTGAAGCACATAAGGTGGCTAACCAACCTTTGTCTCTGATTCCCACATTAGGGAATCATAGGCCAAGGAGATCATTGTGTGCTTTCTTGCTGGAGGTCAATTTAGACAAAATGAATCCATTCCAATTACCTCTCAACAGTAGTTTGTCTCATTTTCCCCCTACAAGTGTGCTGAAGTTTTACCTCTGAAACTAACACGGAGACCTACAAGTGGGCAGTGTACAAAGAGGGAGAGATTGTGGGGCACTCATTTCTAAATAGAATGCCCTCATCAAAGCCCTTCTCTCAAGGCTCAAGCTTCTACGTGAAAGAGGAGGTGAAAAGATTATGAGTCAGGTGATAGATGACTCCAAGGAAACAGTGTCTTGCAGATACAGCAGGACTGATGCACATGTCAACTCACATCGACTGTGGCAGTGTGCACAGGGCCTGCACAGTTTCAAACTACAGGTCCTAGCACTAAGAGAGGAAAGTGGGTCATGGTGTCTCACTCCTAACCAAGAAGCTACCTAAAACTGATAACTACTTGCAAAGAAAAAAATTGATTTTTCTCTAATGGAGTTTCACTGGGTATATTGACCACACCTCAGGGCAGGCCCCATGCCCAAGAGTAGTTGGCCACCACAAAGTGAACTCAGTGGTATTTTTGTACTTTCTGTATCATTTTATTTTGTTTGAATTTTTTTTATCTTATTGATCTCTTGCTTATTTTTATTTTAATTTTTGTGGTTTTATGGGTTTAGGTGTTTTTGTTTGTTGGTTGCTTAGTTTGGTTTTTATGGTGATTTTGAGAGAAAAATGGAAAAAGGGGGGATGGGTAGGAGCTGGAGATGAATTGCAAAAGGGAAAAAACTTTTCAGTTAATAAAAACAAACAATGTTGTATCCCTGAGATGCAGACCTTTCAGAGAGATGCTTTATCTGAGATGGTCACTGTTAACAGGTCCGTGAAGTGCTAGGACTGAAAAATCTCTTATTCTTTACTAAGTAGTGATTGGTAAAATTGAAGGCAAATGTTTTAAAAACTGCTTCTGAATATGTTTCTCTGGATCATTTACCTTTAAATAATTCTACCCGTTAGGGACGTTTGCAATGATATTTTTGAAAATGCTTTTTTTTTTCAGTGATTACTCTTTGTCATTGTTTCTGGGAAAAATGGTTTGGTTTCTACTCCTTCTTTGGTATTATAGGGACTTCTTAATATCTGAATTAACCTCACTTTTATCATGTTCAAATTCCACTACTAAGAAAGTCTTCAAACTAATCTACTAATTGTGTTTACAATAAGGTTTCAAGTGTTAATGTTGGAAGAATTTTCAGAGCATAAGAACATTTTTACACTCAATCCAATACACACCATCGAAAAATTTTGGTAACATAAGTGAATGCTAGTGGACTTCTATGTACTTGACAAAAAGTCTAAACATATCTGGGAAGAAGGAATTCTAAGTGAAAAACAAAACAAAACAAAACAAAAAACAAAAACAAACAGCTCCATAAGATCAGCCAGTAGCAAATCTGTGAGGTATTGTCTTGATTAATCACCGATGTGCAATTGGCCAAGTTCACTGTGGGTGGTACTAACCCTGAGCAGGTAGACCTGGGTGCTATAGAAGTGGGAGTGGGTGGGTGGGGGAATGAGTGGGGGAGCATGTGGGGGACTTTCGGGATAGCGTTGGAAATGTAAATGAAATAAATACCTGTCTTAGTCAGGGTTTCTATTCCTGCACAAACATCATGACCAAGAAGCAAGTTGGGGAGGAAAGGGTTTATTCGGCTTATACTTCCATGCTGCTGTTCATCACCAAAGGAAGTCAGGACTGGAACTCAAGCAGGTCAGGGAGCAGGAGCTGATGCAGAGGCCATGGAGGGATGTTCTTTACTGGCTTGCCTCCCCTGGCTTGCTCAGCCTTCTCTCTTATAGAACCCAAGACTACCAGCCCAGAGATGGTCCCACCCACAAGGGGCCTTTCCCCCTTGATCACTAATTGAGAAAATGCCTTAGAGTTGGATCTCATGGAGACATTTCCTCAACTGAAGCTCCTTTCTCTGTGATAACCCCAGCTGTGTCAAGTTGACACAAAACTAGCCAGTACAATACCTAATAAAAAAAAAGAAAAGAAAAGAAAAAGAAAAAGAAGAAAAAGAAAAAGAAAAAAGGTTGAGAAAGCCATAGGGTGCAAGCCAATAAGCAGCATTCCTCCATGACCCTGATATCAGTTACTGTCTCTAGGTTCCTGCCTTGAGTTCCTGTTCAGACTTCCCTTATAATGGAGTATTACATAGAAATATTACATTAAGATAAGGCCTTTCCTCCTCATATTGCTTTTGGTCATGGTGTTTTATCACAGCAATAGATACCTTAAATAAGAGAGCTATTAATGAATCTTAGTTTTAAAAAACAAAATAATGTTCTGTCAAAACAATATCAATGTAATGGAGCTTAAATCCCATTAATCTATTTGACTATGACAATTGATATGTGACCTCAGTTTCTTCAGAATTCTTCAATTGAATAAGTCACAGGAGCTGGAATTGTTTTCTGATCCACTTTCCTCTAAGAAAATGATTGTAGGAATTTATTCCTCTCCCCAGAACAATCTAAAGGAAATGAGTTTTTATGTAGCAGTCTATCAGTGTCTCTAAGGTAAAACATATCATTTTACCCAGGTAATGAAGAGCCTTTGTGAGCAACTCATTAGCTACCCATGATGGATCTAATACTACCCACACCTTTGACACATCAGCCACAGGCATCTTCACTGTTCTTTTTATAGTTTTCTTTTCCAAAGATAGCTCTTAATATAGGCTGATATTTACGCCAGGTATAGTGTTACTCTAAAACATGGGCTTGCCATCTAGGTGACAGTTAAATTCATGTCCCTCTAGATACACTTCTGCCCAGTCCATCACTTGGAACTTTGCTATCCCTCTAGCCCATTGATAAGTCAATGTCTTGGCTCTCTATTTTCAATTTCCATGCAGGATTGTTATTCTTTTCTATTAATTTTTTTCCTTTGAGTCTCTCCCACTTGTTCCTACCCTGTAAATGTGCCATGAAAATAGAACCTTTGCCTTGTTCAAATACTGTATTTTTCAGCACTCAAACCAGATTCTTCCACATAGTTGTCTGCATGAGTTAATGAATGAAATAATTGTCTCTTATATTAGCTGTGATGAGGAGAAATAACACCCATTCTTCCCCTAATCTTGCCATCAAGATTATCTTTCTCATCTCTGAGAGCTCTTCACCTCCTCTAAACCTTTCGCAACAGCCAAAGTTATTCTCTTCTGTACCTTCCAAATACTACTCTCAACTGATCACATTTGTTCATATCATGGCAGTGTTCATTGTAGAACAAATTGCTAGTAGTTGTCAATCTTCTGATTGCATTTGAGTCTTTTAATAAATCTTCATTTAGCCTAATATGCCATGACTGCATCTATGGACAGATGTTCCTGTCTTTACATGGATTGTTTTCACCTAAGCTCATAAACTTACCATCTCATTTTCTCTCTAATCCAAAGAAACTGAGTACAGGGAGATGAATTCATTTATAGTGCAGGAAAACTGTGGCAGACCTTCTAATTTCCTTCTGCTTTTCTAGCCTAATGTGTAATTTCATGGAAAAGATGAAACAAAACCCAAGAGGCATCCCTGCATTGATTTAACTGATATTTAATGTCAAATCTGTGTGCAATGTTTTCCTGCAGCTACAGTCCCTCTTATAGCTGGGATTTTATTATTTTCTTTCCCTTGACATGAGATCCCTGGAGAAATTGTAATTCTTTGGAGTCCATTATTTTAGGATCCTTATTTCTGTTTGTCTATTCCAAGATATCTCAGATATTCTTTGATGATTATCTGTAAAGTCTTTATTGTTTCACCCTCAGAAATAAATTAATTACAGTCTTCTTTTGCATAAAAGACACAATTTTAGTATCTCCATTTTAATTCACAATCATTATTATGAATATCAGTGGCCGGCTGAATCCATGAAACAATATTATCCTGCAGTTCTATTATGTTCCCAGGGTTACTAAATCCTAGGTATAAGTCAGAAGACTTGAGCAGTTATGAAAGCTGAGAAATAAATGCAGACGGAAATGCTGAAACAGGTCGGAGAAAGTGTGGCCTGGACCAGAGACGGCTCCAGAAGTGAGCAATGTATCGAGTCTAACTCTGGAGAGAATCACAAGTCAGACCCAGAAACCATCAAGTCGAAATTCTAAGTGCAACTTAGATGAACTCTAATATAGTCCCTAATTTGACCAGCCACATGTAGAAGCTTAGGGAGCTAGATAGTTATATTCTGATAATAGGAAAGGAAAGAAAGACAGACAGGCAGAGAGATAGACAAAGAGACAGAGACAGAAAGACAGAGAGAGAGAGAGGTCTTGAAACCTGCTCAGCCTGTTTGCTTTTGACAGTATAAGGACCTCAGGGGAAGGTAGATGTGTGATAAACAATTTGCCTAGTATGCATAAGGCCCAGAGTTAGACCTCTAGCCTGAATATTAAATTTAATTATCAATAACATCAGCAAGCAAGCCCTACTTGCCCACCCAAGTAGTGCAAAATTATAAATTAATTATTCACACATATTTGAAGTGATATGGCAACATAAAAGATCAAGTTAAAAACAAAAAGTAAAAATTTGAAAGAACGGATCATTTCATTTAGGAGAAAGAGAATGACTTAGATTGATAACAAGAAACTTCAAAAACAAGCCAAATTCTAGTTAGTCTGAAAGAAAGATTTGGAAAATTATCAGTTATGGAAAAAGTAATCAAGAAAGGCTAAGAAAAAAAAAACACAGCTAACCTAAGAAAACTTTCAGAAAGTAAAAGTACAACAGGAAAAGACAAAGTAGAACCAACAAAAGCATTTAAATGACAGAATCTGCGACATTTCTGGAAAGAAAAACAGACAGAAAAGCTGAGCAGAATATGAAAGAAACATACAAGCAGTTCAGACTCTCCGACATAATAGTGAAAGTTTTGCAATGAATGAACAGAACGAAATTATCATAGGAGAACATCATGAAAAACAAGAGTAGAAAAGGCACTCTTCTGGATGTGAGAGATGACAGAGATGTTCCAAGGGTCAGGATTTTTTTTTTTCTTTTTGAAGTATGTTCTCACAGAAGTTCAGAGCACTAGAGGGAAAATTAGGGAAGGAAAATAAAGAAAAGTGGATTGCCAGTCAATAATCGAAGATCAGAGGACATGAAGTTTTGTATGTGGCTCCCTGTGATTTACTGAAGCACTTCAGCATCAATATAGCACTACAGTTCTGAGGAAATATGCTGGGCAGGGTGGCACATGTGTTTCCATGAGTTCAAGGCCATCTGGTCTACATAGAAAGTTCTAGCACCATCAGGGCTACAGAGGCTACCATCAGGGCCTCGTCTCAACAACAACAACAACAACAACAACAACAACAACAACAACAACAACAACAACAACTAGACTTCCAAAGCCATTTAAACTCTGTTCATGGTTGTCACTCTATGAACAAATCAAATATCAACTGCATTAAAGGTAGATTGGCAGCTGGTGTACATCTATCCTTTGTGCTGTGTCCTTGTGCCTCAACCCTAGCCATCAACATAGTCATCAGAGAGACAGGAGCTTAACGAGCTCAGTCAGTCTTGCTTTCAACATTACTTTTCAGAACACAGTTCCCCCAAAGGTTCTGAGATGTAGTGTAAGACTCTAAAGAGCCTTAGCTTACTGAGGACCCCGCCTCCCAGAGTGAACAACATGGAGCTGGAATCAATGCAAAAGCAAGAGGAATTTATTGTTCCAATGTGTTGGGGTCCTCCTGCACCTGAAGGAAAGGCAGTGACCCTGGGCAGCCCATTTGGCCAGTTTATATATAGCTTTCAGGGGTAGAATAGAGCAACAGCCATTAAGGACAATGTGATTGGCAGAACAGTGTGACTTTTAAACTGATTGGTCCTTAGGGAATGAGGTAGCAAGGGCTTTCCTTGTCTGTCTGGGGGAGCTGGGAGGGGTGGAATGGTCCATCTGTCCTGAGGAATGTGCTCTGGGCTTCCCTCACCTGCAGATCAGTCCCCCCTGTGGTCTGAGGAATGTAATTAGCCTCTCTCTTCTAGAGGGGAGGGGCACCTATATACTCTATGACCTTTCTCTTCCAGGAAGGAAGTGGTCTGGTGAAATTTTCCAAAGTTCCTGACCTGACCTCTTCAGTAGGATTTCTGGCCCTTTGGAAAATATTTAGATTCGCTTATAATCTCAGACTAGTAAAATCATGTGTGCCCACCATGGTGGTCACTTTGGATCTGGCTTTAAGCTGGGTTCAATGATCCTAGTGTGACTGCAGGACCTCCCTACATATTGTGAGTCCATCAGTAGTATGTTGCCTACTTCCCTGAGAAACCATTTGCTGCTTACTGATCTTGTCATTTTGCAGGAAGGTGTCCGTCATTCTTTACAAGGCCTAGAAAGCAGAGTTCTTAGTCAACAGGAGCCACATGTTGTCAGTTGCTGTGGCATATCACCCTTTTTCTCCTGCCTTTCTTCTATGGTTAGCAGAAAAAAAATACAGGACTTTAAGTTAACTTTTAGTTTTAGATTTTAAGGAAAAGCAAAAGGTTTTAGCGTTTTCAAATATATAGACATGCTGATTCTCTGAATTTAAATCTGAAATTTAATTTTGATTTGCTAAGTATAGTTGCCAACTGTCTTCTGAAAAAAAAATGTTTAAAGAAAGGACTTCTATCTTGTTCACATATGTGTCTCCACTCTGAGCACAGCATCTTCACATAACGAATAATCAACTGTTTGCTGAAATAAGTCATGAACCAGAGACCCAAAATTTATAAGATGACATGTTTGCAAAATTTATTTGCAATTTAGTAGCCTAAATGTGAAGTTGTACATCGGAGTGAGCCAAAATTGGTGTGTAATTACAATATATTTGATATTCACACAAATTTTAGGACTTTAAGCATACCTGAGAAGATATACTAGCTCAAATTTGTAATAACTCCTTTACCACCAGTGTTAGGGGTGGTCTAATGGGTTTTCTGTCTCAGTGGGAGGCAGTGGAAACTCAGTTGAACTGAGATTCTTTCGTAATGTTTTCCCTTGACACCAGGGACTGGTAGTGAAGGAAAAATTGGGCTAACTTATCAGGAAAATCAAACCATTTTCCACAGGAAGTTAAAAATAAAGACATTTCCATTTATTTAAAATAACTCACTGGAGAGATTTCATCATGGAGTATGTAATATATGGTTATTTATTAGAATCCACTAACAGCAGCAGTCCAAAACTGTTAGTACAGAAATCACAGTTGAATTTGTTCGTTTACATTGACTGTTTTCTCTCTCTTTCTCTTATTCTAAAAAATGAAAAGCCTTGATTTTTATCTTTCAAGATAATGATTGCTAATTGACTAAGCATTGGTTTAATTGGAAGTTAGGAGGATACATGTCTAACTTTTTACAGATGGTTTGTTTAATAGGTACCTAAGACCCATGATGGTCTTCTGCTTCCTGAAACATGCTCTTGCAGAATCTTTCCTTCTACCACTCTGAAGCCCTCATTGTATTCAACCAAAATATTGTATTCAGGTGGTCAGGATATCAGCCATGTATTAGAAGGACAAAACAGGAATATGGATGCCAGAATATAGCTACTCCACATCCCAAGTGCTTTTGTCTGCCATGCAATCCATCTAGCTCTTGTTGAGAAAACAAAAGATATGTGGACCATAAACATAAATCATCTGGATTTAATGTAGAGCCAACATTAGATCTCTCCTAGCCACCACTAGATATCTGCTTTCTAAATGCCCTGGTTTCCCATGGCAGTGTCTAGCCACTTGGTTATGCTTAATTTCAAGTCTGCAGGTAACTTCTGATGTTATTCAGTGTCAGAAGCAAGAAATATTGTGACAAAAAGAGTTAAAGTGTCTGCCTGAAATTAGTGTTGATATATTGGATGGGAATAAAATCCCATCTGCACTTGAAAACAAGAAAATCCCTGCCATCGCTGAAGAAATGGAAGGAATCTAACAGACACAAATCATAAATGATTTTTAAACTATTTATTTTCACTAATTTTATTTTTGAGAACTTTATACATGAATAATATATCTATATCACTCGTTTCCTCCATTCTTCCTCCTAACCTCCCATGTCCCCTTTTCCTACCAACTTCATGATAACTATGTGTGTGTGTGTATATATATATATATATATAAATATATATATATATATATGTAAGTGTATCTTTTATTCACCAAATATAATTGTCATCTCAGAGGCTTACTGATGAATCTTCACCATTTTCTTGCATTTGTTTCCAGGTAACTTGGAAAGCCAGTGGGGTGATCACCTTTCTTCAATTGCATTAAGAGGTGGTGCCATAGGTTCAATGGGCTGTGTATCTTGATCCTTAATTTCATTAAGTACTATAGTTTCACAGTTAAGCACTTTCTATTTGTTTACTTCTTCTGTCTTTTGTCTCTCAGGCCTTTGTACTATCATAACTAATTTTTTTTTGTTTGTACAGCTGTATTTTCTTGTTGTACAGTGATCTTTTCAACATTTTTTGAGAGGAAGTATATAAAGATTGCAATTGAAAGTAGGGAGAGATTTATTTCAGTGGTCACAGTTTCAATAAATACTGCAATGCTCTTTCTTTCTTCCTCTCTTTCTTTCTTTCTTTCTTTCTTTCTTTCTTTCTTTCTTTCTTTCTTTCTTTCTTTCTTCCTTTCTTCCTTTCTTCCTTTCTTCCTTTCTTCCTTTCTTCCTTTCTTCCTTTCTTCCTTTCTTCCTTTCTTCCTTTCTTCCTTTTTTCCTTTCTTCCTTTCTTCCTTCCTTCCTTCCTTCCTTCCTTCCTTCTTTCTTTTCTTTTCTTTTTTTTTTTTTGAGACAGAGTTTCTCCATATAGCTCTGGCTGTCCTGGAATCCACTCTGTAGCTCTGTACACCAGGCTGGCCTCAAACTCAGAAATTTGCCTGCCTCTGCCTCCTAAGTGATGGGATTAAAGGCATTCGTCACCACTGCCTAGCTCTGCAAGGCTTTTTCAAGTAACATTTCTATACCCTCAATTCCTACCCTTGTTCTTAAGGGATCAGAAATGGAGTTTCCCATTTTTTAATGCAGAAAATGTCTGACTATATAATTAAAATTATTTTTGGGGATAGATTATTGTGATTCAGTGTTTTAGAGGCTCCTATATCACTTCTTGCTCTGGACTCAAAGCTCCTGCTGCCCCAGAGTCCCCCAAGGCTCTCTGGGCATCCAGTTGAACCGGAAGAACCAATGCTTTCTTTGGAGATGATCCTAGGTAAATCTCTCTTCTGTAGCTTTCTGTCATATGTCTCCTGTCCTCTGTGATGTTTCTGTCAGATAACCTCTGTTTTCTGTAACATTGGTGGCCTTTCTTTCTCTCCAATCACATTGGGCATCAAATGTAATTGTCATCTCAGAGGCTTACTTCTGAAAAAGCTCACCCTTCTAGTTTCTGCTGAACTCTGAATGGCTGGTTCAACTCAGGTGTTCTGGCTCAAAACTCCTCTCCAAGCTGACTGATTCAATCTGGCTTCTCTGGGTCTCTTACTAAATTGCTCTGCCCATACTAACTTTGGCAATATGTCTTAATCTTCTGTCTCCTTCTCATTCTCTGGCTCATTTTGTCTTCACCTGTGTCTAGCTTCTTTCTCTGTAGCCTATCTTTGTAAAACTATCTTGACAAAACTGCCATATACACATACCACACAGCACCAACTTTCCTCTCTCTCTTGCCTCACTCTCTTAGTACTCTTGTAGCCTCTTTCCTGTCTGTTCTCAGGGAAGCTGGGTATATCCCATCTCTGACTCATTCTGTCAAATCTTTCTCTGATTAATCACTTTGTCTGCCCTCAATTAAAGGTCCCATTCAAACATAGTTGCTTCCTTCTATAAACCAATTTTGCCTTCATTGTTTAGGATTAAAGTTTTAACAAAGAATATGTCTGTATTCCAGCCAGATCACACAGATCCAGACGATCTTGGATAAGACCCCTTGCCAGAGCAACTATGTTGCTGGATTAAAATTCCTCTACATATACACGATTAGATATATATGACACACACACATAAACACACACACACATATGCTCACATGTACACGTGTCCAATGTGTCCAGGAATGATCACTTGGGATTTTCAACCTATACAGGACCTCCTCCCAGGAAAAAACTGATTATCCTTCTTTCAGCAGCTACTGACAACTAGCAGGTCATTATCTAAGGGTGGGATTTTGCGAGACTCCCCCTGTCCACATTGGCATGTCAGATGGTATCATTACATTGGCCATATTCAGGCAAATATATTGTGGGAAATTCACTAGTATTTTTCCTGTCATGTCTAGGGGGTATTAACATTTTTCCTGTCAGGTCTACTGGGCCATTGTACTTAAAATCTTTCCCCTTCTCCATGGGTTTTTCCAAGCCTTAGGTGTAGGGGTCACATTATGGGTATATCAGTTATTCTCTGCACTTTGACCAGTTGTAGATCTATCCAATAGTCTTTTGTTGTTGCAAAGAGGAGCTCCTTTGATATGGGGTGAGACCTACATTTAACAGTATTATAAGAATAAGTATTTAGAATACAGTTAGAAGTTACATTAGTTTATATATACATATACAGACACACAATGTGTATTTTTCAGTAGTTTATACAAATTATGTATCCCTTTGGAATTTTAAACATTCTTAGTATTCTCTCTCCTTGGCCCCCTGTATTACCTCCTCCCATCTCCCTTCTTGAGTGTTCTCATTATTCTCATCAATGCCTTTATAATACCTGTCTTCCACTAATCCTCTCACTAGAGCTCTATTACCTATTGTTTTTTATTATTATTTAATCATTTTTTACAGTCCAAACATTATCCCCCTCCTGGTCCCCCATCTCATACCCCCTTCCCCCATCTCCACGAGGGTGTCCCCACCCCCACCACCCCATCATACCTCTCCACTCCCTGGGGCCTCAAGTTCTCTTGAGGGTTAGGTGCATCTTTTCTGACTGAGTCCAGACCTAGCAGTCCTCTGCTGTATATGTGTTGGGGGAGCCTCATATCAGCTGGTATATGCTGCCTGGTTAGTGGCCCAGTGTTTGAGAGATATTGGGGTCCCAGGTTAGTTGAGACTGCTGGTCTTCCTATAGGGTCACCCTCCTCCTCAGCTTCTTCCAACTTTTCCCTAATTTAACCACAGGGGTCAGCAGTTTCTGTCCATTTATTGTTGGGTATAAATATCTGCATTTGACTCTTTCAGCTGCTTATTGGGCCTTTTGGAAAGCAGTCATGCTAGGCCCTTTTGTGTGAGCACACCATAGCATCAGGAATAGTGTCAGGCCTTGGAGCCTCCCTTTGAGCTGGACAATACTTTGGGCCTGTGGCTGGACCTTCTTTTCCTCAGGCCCATCTCCACTTCTATGTCTGCAGTTCTTTCAGACAGGAACAATTATGGGTCAGAGTTTTGACTGTGGGATGGCAACCCCATCACTCACTTGATGTCCTGCCTTTTTACTGGAGATGCACTCTACAAGTTCCTCACTGTAGGGCATTTCATCTAGGGTCCCTCCCTTTGAGTCCTGAGAGTCTCTCACCTCTTAGTCTGGTACATTCTAGAGGGTCACCCCCACCTCCTACCTCTCAAGGTTGCCTGTTTCCATTCTTTCTGCTGGCCCTCAGGGCTTCAGTCCTGTTTCTCCCACCCAATACCAGATCATGTTCCCCTCTTCCCCTCCCTTTTCCCTTTCTCACCTAGGTCCTTCCCTCTCCCCTCCTATGATTGCTTTCTTCTCCCTCCTAAGTGGGATTGAGTCTTCCTCACTTGAGCCCTTTGGCTTGTTAAGCTTTCTGAAATCTGTGGATTGTATCCTGGGTATTCTGTATCCATTGCCTATTTTTAAGTGCCACAATCCAAATTATTTATTAAGATGTAAGATCTGTTACAAAGAAACTAAATATGAAGAATGAAAGATAGGAGAGGTAAACATAGACATTCTCAGTTAAGGTTAGCAGCCAAGTTACACTTCCCTTGTCCATTGCTTACATGAGGAAAGTGGCCATCACAATAGAAACACACAAGCATGTGCTTATGATGCTTGGGAGGAATGCTTAGCATCCCAAGGTCAGGCTCTGCCAACACACTGTGCTCCCCACATGGTGCTCCTCCTGCCCCATGCTCTCTGAAAAATTTGCCCATCATTTTGCTGCAAAACAAACAAGACAAAAATCTACAGTATAAAAGGAAAATGAGCGGGTATAATGGAAAGTTTAAAGAAAGCCCACATAAAAAGTACCAGGAATCAAAGAACCCATAGCAGGTGAAACAAGACAAATTGAGAAATGTAATTACAGTTTAGATTCTTAACTCCCACACCAAGTTTAAGAAATAACCTTCAATTTAGGATAGCAAATTCTAATTCAGGTCATGAAAATAAAATAAAAATTAGTCATTGAAGTGAAAAATTCAAGAGATGGTTTGGAAAGTACAACATTGATAGTAAAGACTGAGTTAATAATTTAGACATGTCAGACAGTCCTTTCTTCAATGATAATAGCAACAGCAACAAAGAGTCAAAAAGAGAGGGTCTAGAGAAATTCCTCAGCGATTACAAATATGCCCTGCTTCTGCTGAAAGCTGGGTCCCCAGTTCTCATATCAGGCAGCTGACAGCTACTTGTAACTCCAGTTCCAATGGATCTGTTGCCCTTTTCTGTACTGCTTGAGTATCTGTACCCATATAAGAAAATAGCCTTACCTAACACACACACACACACACACACACACACACACACACACGATTGAAAATAAAATCAACCTTTAAAAATAGGAAGTTGTAAAGCTTTTGTAGAATACATTGAGAATTCAGAGAGTCACCCCAAAGGAGTTCCTGAAAGAAAGAATGAGCCAAACAGAGAGGAAATGCTATTTAAGGAAATGAAAGGAAAACATTACTCTACATTGACAAAGGCGAAATCCCGAGATTAGAAGTTTCCACTAAAAACCAAATTGAAGACTCACTCCACATACTGACATTTCAGAGTCCAGAAAATTATAGGGAAGAGGGAAATCCCACAAGCTTCTGTAGAAAAGCAATCAAACCCCAAACACATCATAATCCATTTATATAATCCAATGAGAAACTCCAGAGTCTGTGTAAAAAAGAAATTCAAAGCTACAAGAAAAAGTCACTTTGAAGCAAGAATTCCAATCATTGAAAAAGATTGAGTTTAAGATAGAAATATTTTAACATTCAGAAACTCAGAATACTTAACTCCAAAACAGTTTTAATAGAATTTCTTGACTATGAGTATATGTTTCAGCAAGAAAACCATTTTCCCCCGGATATATATATATATGATGACAGGGCAGATAGAAATGGGTTTAACACAAAAAGTAGGGACTTTGGGCTATCCCAATTCTTGTCTCCAATTAGAGGACATAGTTAGGTATAGATTAGACTTAGATATATTACAGAAATATTTCTTTAATTACATAGAGAAAGCAATTGAGCACAACAGTGTAAAATGAGACTAAAATGTTTAAATGAGTTGAGGGGAAGGAAGATGGGAGGAGGCAGAAGAGGAGGGAAACAACTAAAGAATGTCAAGTTGAAAATATCAGACATGAGGTAGAAATAGTTTAATGCCATCGAAAACATGTCAAAAGGAACAAGCCATAGAATTCCAATAAGGCAGAAATACCTTTGAATAACACAGGTAAATGCTAAGAATATCTACAGTGGGAAAATCTTATCCCTCTATAGGGACTACTGACCAGAATAAACTATAAGGGAACTCTCAGGGGGAACACTTACAGTCCACACCTTGATAGACTGACATAGCCACATGTATACATTTTGCAACTCAGTAAATGTATGTTTTTACTAAATGTAAATCTTATATTAAAATGAATAACTAATCATGTTGATATCTAACTAATGATGAAGTAAAATAACTCAACATATATTTTGATGGATAAATTACTATTTGTATATTACATTGAAATATGTTTGTAAAGTATGTAATTGAATAAGTACACTTAAAAATTAGGCAGAGCTGTGTCTCTAGTTGCATATGTAGCTGAGGATGGCCTAGTTGGCCATCAATGGGAGGAGAGTCCCTTGGTCTTGTGAAGATCATATGCCTCAGTACAGGGGAATGCCAGGGCCCAGAAGAAGGAGTAGGTAGATTGGGGAACAGGGCAGGGGGGAAAGTATAGGGGGCTTTGGGGATAGCATTTGAAATGTAAATGAAGAAAATATCTAATAAAAAATTAGGCATACAATGAGATTAAACTAGGCGCAAAAGGCCATACACATAATCATTGGTATGAATATCCAGGATAGGCTAATTTGTAGTGACAATAGATTGTTCTTGAATCAAATAATTTGCTGGAGTTTCTGGAGTCACCACTGGAAATATTTTTAGTGAATAATATTGGGATCTTTGCTACCAATAGGTAAGCTTTTGAGTTGATAAGAGTTAGATTGACAACTAGACCCAAGAAAACCAAAAGATCAGTTTTTTTACAATCCAAAAATAGACCAGAGAATGTAGGTTTAGTAACAACGAGTTGTCTGATATTTTATTGTAAAAACCGAGACTCTCCCACATAGCTTTACACACCACACACACACACACACACACACACACACTGACACACTTGTCAGTCATTCAGATCAAAATGGACCTGGCTCAGATCCAAAGTCAGAGCTGTTATAGAGTATGGGAATTATGACACCTCAGCACAGATTCATAAGCCAAGGAAAGTCATGCCATGCTTCCTGCAGTCTGTCCCTTGAGGCAAAGTACCGACAGGCCTCTGCTGTGGTGAGGGAAGCAAGCTCACCCCCCTCAGCCCATCTGCCTTCCCACCTACAAGATAACTTTATGGTCCTACATAATGTCTGTCTCTGTGGCAGCATCAAGAGTTACGCGGACTAAGTGAGGCCAAGTCACAGCTATGGGATTTGCTGCCATTCCCCCCACATCATGCTATGTAGTGTTAGCAGTCCTCTCTCTCCTGATACGGTGCCACTTGAGTTTTGAAGAAAGAATCACTCCCATTCTCTCTCCAGGTTACACTATCCCAGGCAGGATGGTACAGCTCTCTTAATGTCTCTCCCACTGCAAAGCCCATTCATCCCCCCACCCCCTTACCATGATCCTGAGGCTCAATTTGAAGGATGATCTCATGAGATCTCCTCTCCCAAACTTGCTGTTCTTGTTTTACTTAAAACAAAAGCTACCTCAGTTCTATTCTACATTCACTATGTAAGTTCTATTCTACATTCACTGTGTATGTTCCCTATGGTGTACACACACTTCTCCTTCTGTGAAGAAAGCTCAAAACTTAAGTTATTCTTTGTGTGCCATTTCTTATTGAATGGAGTAGGATAAAAATCCATTTCTTCTTTCAGAGACATATGGATCAGTGAGTAGTGAACAAGTTTTCCTCATCTTTAGATACCTATCAAAAAATAGTTTTTTTTTCTTTTTTCTTTTTTTTTTGGTTTTTCGAGACAGGGTTTCTCTGTATAGTCCTGGCTGTCCTGGAACTCATTTTGTAGACCAGGCTGACCTCGAACTCAGAAATCCACCTGCCTCTGCCTCCCGAGTGCTGGGATTAAAGGCGTGTGTCACCATGGCCGGGAAGAAGAGGCATGCGCATGCCTGTGAGATGATAGGATTGGGAGGGACATTAGAAAGGAGAAGAGAGCCGGGTGTGGTGGTGCAAAAAAAAAAAAAGAAAAAAGAAAAAAATAGTTTTCTTAAAAAAAAAAAACATTGATAGATGTAAGAATATTGTCATAAATGATCTCATTTGGCTCCTCTGGGGTATTTCTGTGATGTAGCAAATGAGGGGCTCCAAACAGGAATTCTGCAAGTAAATAGTCTTTTAATTCTAAGATCTACAGCTAGATTCCCATAATATCACTACTATAGGATGCTAGATTGTAATAACTGTCACTGCTGTGCAGCTACACAGAGATTAGCATGGGCCTGGAGGCTGTTGGGCAAGGACTTTTCCCTTATGGTCTACTTTGGATCTCACTTTCCATTCTCCTGGTAACTCTAGGAAGAGAAGCATCTCTCTCTCTCTCTCTCTCTCTCACACACACACACACACACACACACACACACACACACACACACACTCACTCACACACGAGATTTAAAATACTTTCTGAAAAGGTAATGGTTCTAGAGCTTCTTGAGGCATTAAGAGAAATGGAATCCAAGTTCTACCTCTGGCTTTGGGTGGAGACATGACTTTCTAATTAGCTCCAAAGATTAGAACCTTGCATATTACTGTCTCCTCCCTTTAAAGTTAATCCAGCTGGGTATGTCAAGCACCTGACCAAAAGACCTCAAGAAGGCTGATTCACCAAAGTCATGATAAGAAGATAGGAGGAATAATTAACACTGCAATTCAATGATGCATTTATTCTTCCCAGAGCCCCTTCCAGATGCAGCTGTTTACACAGCTTGCACAAAAGTCGGAGGCTGGTGTTCTGCTCAACCTGCCCACTTTCTGAGTTCTTACACCACAAAACATAACTTTCCCTTTTCTCTTTTCATCTCTTTGAATTCTCACAGTTTCTCTGAAACTCACACACCCCTTCTGCATCTACTTGTTCACCTCCATTGCTGAACCTGACTGCTTTCCTGGACCATCACTTAAAGGACATGGCTCTCTTTCCCCTTAGTTATTTCTCTTTCATTTTGCTGCCTTGTTATTTTTCTTACAAACTCTTAATTACATGGTCATTGTGCTCCCTTCTGAAACTGTTTTGAAGTTCTTTTGTCAATGAGACCAAGAACCTGTAAAAGAGAGATTTTGTTTCTCCAGTAGCATTACATCTCTCAAATCACTTTAGAAATACTGTACTTCAGTTTAGTGCAATACAGTCAAAAAATACTAGCGTGACAAGCAACGAACAAATGAGTTCTGGTAACTGTACATCAGAAGTCAACTCCACATAACTAAGTAAAACATAAATAGTTTGGGAAAGGATCTTTACCTATCCCAAATCAGATAGGAGACTAGTATCCAATATATATAAAGAACTCAAGAAGGTGGACTCCAGAAAAATCAAATAGCCCCATTAAAAAATGGGGCTCAGAGCTGAACAAAGAATTCTCACCTGAGGAATACTGAATGGCAGAGAAACACCTGAAAAAATGTTCAACATCCTTAATCATCAGGGAAATGCAAATCAAAACAACCCTGAGATTCCACCTCACACCAGTCAGAATGGCTAAGATCAAAAATTCAGGTGACAGCAGGTGCTGGCGAGGATGTGGAGAAAGAGGAACACTCCTCCATTGTTGGTGGGATTGCAAGCTTGTACAACCACTCTGGAAATCAGTCTGGCAGTTCCTCAGAAAATTGGACATAGTACTACCGGAGGATCCTGCAATACCTCTCCTGGGCATATATCCAGAAGATGTCCCAACCGGTAAGAAGAACACATGCTCCACTATGTTCATAGCAGCCTTGTTTATAATAGCCAGAAGCTGGAAAGAACCCAGATGCCCCTCAACAGAGGAATGGATACAGAAAATGTGATACATTTACACAATGGAATACTACTCAGCTATTAAAAAGAATGAATTTATGAAATTCCTAGGCAAATGGATGGACCTGGAGGGCATCATCCTGAGTGAGGTAACCCAATCACAAAGGAACTCACACAATATCTACTCACTGATAAGTGGATATTAGCCCAGAAACTTATGATACCCAAGATATAAGATACAATTTGCTAAACGCATGAAACTCAAGAAGAACGAAGACCAAAGTGTGGACACTTTGCCCCTTCTTAGAAATGGGAACAAAACACCCATGGAAGGAGTTACAGAGACAAAATTTGGAGCTGTGACGAAAGGATGGACCATCTAGTGATTGCCATATCCAAGGATCCATCCCATAATCAGCTTCCAAACGCTGATACCATTGCATACACCAGCAAGATTTTGCTGAAAGGACCCAGATATAGCTGTCTCTTGTGAGACTATGCCGGAGCCTAGCAAACACAGAAGTGGATGCTCACAGTCAGCTATTGGATGGGTCACACGGCCCCCAATGGAGGAGCTAGAGAAAGTACCCAAGGAGCTAAAGGGAACTGCAACACTATAGGTGGAACAACATTATGAACTAACCAGTACCCTGGAGCTCTTGTCTCTAGCTGCATATGTATCAAAAGATGGCCTAGTCAGCCATCACTGGGAAGATAGGCCCTTTGGACATGCAAACTTTATATGCCCTAGTACAGGGGAACGCCAAGGCCAAAAAGGGGAAGTGGGTGGGTAGGGGGTTGGGGTGTGGGTATGGGGGACATTTGGGATAGCATTGGAAATGTAAACGAGGAAAATACCTAATTAAAAAAAAGAGAGAGAGAGAGAAAAAGAGTTGGAATAGACTATTCCTGTAAAGGGAAAATACAAAACCAAAACAAACAAACAACAGCAACTACAAAAACCTAAAATGCACACAAAAACAAGCCATACCCTGGGTAGATGCAGATGTCTCAGCCATTTTTAGGTTTTAGTTAATTCCAAATTTACTCAAGTTGACCAGCCAATAGTCACTACATGCTATCATGCAAAGCACGGGTTGTGGGTTGGGAAGGTATTTAAAAGGGATTGCCATACTCCTATACTCACAATGGGCCACATCTGGAAAACCTTAAACCATAGGGAGGAGAGCTTCACTGTAGCTGCATAGATGAGGTCCTCCTCCTCCTCAGTCTTTCGGCACCTATATTCTCTAGCACCTTGGGGATGGCACATGCAATTAAGGCAGAGTTGTGTATAACAGGTGGTAGAGAGAGGCTGGATACTCATGTGAGGGTCTTAAGATGCCCCTCTCGAACATAAATAGTCAACAAGCCCAGCTGGATGACCCTCTTGCAAGGAGTGCACAGCTGTATTCCCCAAGGTGGTGGTTGCTTAGGTTAGAGGACACTCACAACCGCAATTCACTCCCCTGTACTGCAGAGGGCAAGGGGCATCAGCAATAGATGATCCCAGGGAACCATGGGATTGCATAAAATTAAAAATCTCTGCACACCAAAGAAAACACCTTTCGATCAACAGACTGAAGAGATAGCCTTCAGAATGGGGACAAAAATATGTGTCAACTGTATAGCAGATATAGTTGATATCTGGAATATATAAAGAACTGGAAATACTAAACCCCAATACATTTCAATCAATGAATGAGTTAGTGAACTAAATTCAGAGTTTTCACAAGAAGAAATGCAAATGACCAATAAATATCTGAAAATATTTTTAACATGCATAGCCATCAGGAAATTGAAGCTGCTTTGAGATCCATCTTACTCTCCTTTGAATGCTATCATCAAGAAACTGAATGTAGGAAAGGATTTAGAGGAAAGGTTTGTGTGTGTGTATGTGGGGTGTGTGTGGGGGGGTATAACCACTGTAGAAATCGATTAGAAGTTTCTAAAATACTACAAACAAAATTATCATATGACCCAATTATCACTCCTGGGTAAATATTCAAAGGAGTCTTAAGTCTCACCACAAAGGCACTTGTGCATCCACATTTATTGTTTTACTATTCATAGCAGATAAGGAATATTACTGGATTACATGCCTATTAACTTATTAGGGGGTAAGGAAAATATGTTGGGCAGGCTAATGCTCTCAATTGACTGAGTCCTAGGTGAAGAATCAGACTGTGAAGAGAATGAGACTCAGTCTTCCCACGGAGGAGCTACTTAATGGATTCTCAAATACTAAGTTGTCAGCCCTAAAAATATATGCATATTAGAAGCACTTAAATCTCAGCAGATTGCATTTATATATTTATTCACACATATATGAATAATAATTAAAGAAGACATGAATTTGATAGGGAGTTGGGAGAATGCAGAAGTTAGAGAGAATAAAAGGAAGGGAAGATGATATAAACGAAATAAACATATTACATTTTAAAAATACAAAAACTGAAAATGTGCTACTTACATTCAGACTTTTACTCATCACTAAACGTAAATGATGTTCTGACATTTACAAGAAAAATGGAGAGAACTTACAATCGTTATGTTGCGTCAAATAATTACAGATAACTTACAATAGTCAAGAAACTTGCACAAATGACTCTAGTTTTCTTTCACATAGGAAACATAGATTTAACATATACATAAAGGGGGGAGTCATGAAACTGGAAAGGGGACCATGAGAAAATAAGAATATATTTCAAAGGAGAGGAAGAAAATAAGTGGGATAGACCTTTAAAAAATTAGACATGGGACTTTTAAAGAGGTCTGCTAGCCAATAACCTGGGAACTGGCAAGAAAAGGAGAGAGGGTAACTGTGGATAATGGATGGTAAAATGATCAGAATATTTGTACAAAAGTATCATAACAAAACACATTGTTTTGTAAGATTGATACATACTACTAACATTACTTCATCACTATCCTTAACCTTTTTTTCTTCAGAGTGCCTGTATCCTCTGGCCACTGACATCTAAAGATCATATCTTATGATGTAATCTCCTGACATCTTATAGATCATTTCTTCCTCAGTATCCTGACATGTCTCCACTGTTCTCAGGACTGGCTGTTAACTGACTTCCATAGTTCTACTCCATCCTGTTCCTGCACACTATCTAGTCACTAGACAGAATGTAAATTTGATCTCTACTCTTCTCCTTCCTCTGTAGACACTGCTGCTGATGAGGTAGAGCCACAGCCATGTCCATCTCTCTTTGCTATTAACATTCACAACTATTGGATGCAGCTGTGTCTCTTCAGCTCTCTGGTATTTGGGAGGGACTTCGCTAGTCACTCTGGGCCTTGTGCTAACAGAAATTCTGTAGTGAGACTTCTTGCAAAGTTCTATGATCAGTAAATGGATCTGTGCCTTTATTTCTTCCTGTCCAGCCAATAACAGTTCTGAGATAGAATGATGATAGAGTTGTTCCCTAGCCTCAGAACACTCTTATGGAAACAATGTGATTACACTTTTTTTCTAAAACTGTGACCCAATTCTAAGTATCCTTTCCATCTCTCAGAATCATTTGTTTTCCCTATCATTACCTTTTTTTGTTAATATACACCCTTGTCTCCATAGTTGAATTTTTGGGGTCAATAGATGCAAATTTTACCCACAAGAAAATCCCCAGGAAGATTCTATGTGGGATTTTCTGCAAGGAAAGAAAGCAAATAATACCAGGCAGGGTTTCACTCCTGGTGAGTGGGCCTTAAGTCTAATTAGACAGCTGTTGGTTCAGCCAACTTCTGAGTACCTCTTACTGCCTTTATGATTATCTTACCATACTGATCATTATACAGGAAACCACAACTGGACACCATGGAGAGATCAATAAATAGTGGGGGCCTCCAGCCCCAATGGCTATATCTACATTACAGGTCCTGCATCTATGGCTCAGGGAACATCACAGAAGTGGGAGCTGAAAGATTATAAAAGCTAGAATATCTGGAAGTCTTCGGTACAATAGTCATTACAGAAATGGTAGGATAAACAAGCTATGAACAATGGCAATATCAATAGATACACTAGTGCAGAAGGGGACAATCTTTCAATAGATACGCTAGTGCAGAAGGGGACAATCTTATAGTGTCACACCACTGAACAAGGAACTATAACTGGTGACTGCTGAGAGACAACAAATCAACCTCTCCTGGGGACAAGCCTCCTAACAGTTTGTCCAAAAGAAGTAGTCAACCCTGAAACCACACACACACACACACACACACACACACACACACACACAAATAATAATTAGGGAAGAAGTTGCTATCAATTTGAGAGGGGTATACCTGGAATTAATTGGAAATAGGGGACTTGAGAGAGACTAGAGAGAGTAAAGGGAAGAAGAGAAGTGACATAATTATGTTTTTGTTTAAAATGTATTAAAATTTTTAAATGGAAATGCCACTAAAATAAATATATTGAGAAGATTTTCATGCAATATATTTTGATCATATTATTTTTATTCCTTGTCTACCAAACTTCATGCACTTTCACTCTCTTAAAAACAACAACAACAACAAACAACAACAAAAATGAAAAACCATACACTGATTACCAACAACAAACCATGGACTCCATTTTGTGCTGGTCAACTACTTCTGTGTGTATGGCTTACCCTGGATGTAGCCACTGAAGAAAACTGAGTTTTCCTCTGTAGTCAGCTATAATTTGCAAATACTTTCTTGGTTAGGGGCAGGACTTTGTGCTCACTTCCCCTTCTCCATGTTGGGATTTTTGTTGGCTATAAACTTGTATAAGTCTTGTGCATGCTGTCATAGTCTCAGAGAGTTCCCAGATGTGTTAGTCTTACTTTGTCTGGAAAACCCTTTATTTTAGTCATCCACCACTTCCTGCTCGTAGAGTCTTCCCACTTCTGCACATAGATCCTTGAGCCCTGAGGTCAGGATGAATGTTAGATCTATCTAGTTGTGGCTAAGCATTTTAATTACCATCTATTGCAGACAGCAAAGCTTCTCTGAGGGTTGAGCTGATTTCCATAGTGGATGCACCAGTTTTCACTCCCACCAGGAATGAATAAGTATTCCCCCTTCCCTATCACCATGTGCTGTCATTTGTTACTCTGTCTTGGCCATTCTCACAGGGATAAGATGAAATCTCAAATTATTTTGATTTGCATTTCCCTGATGTCTAGGGAGGTTGAACATTTCACAAGTGTCATCTTTTAGCTCTATACTCCATTTTTAATTGGGTCGTTTATTTTCTTGATGTTCATTTTTGGAGTTCTTTGTATATTCTAATATTGACTAGTATTTTTTTTTTGAAGAAAGCTTAATTGGTACTCTCAAACCACTTGCCCTTCTTGCATAATCTTTACCCACTGAGCATTGAGAGGAACCAAAATCTAATCCTCTACAGGCCCTTATGAGCATTGCAAAACCGTCTGTTTATGTACTAGAGCTAGGAAACCGGTTAGAAAATTGTAACTAACCAAAAATTCTACTTTAGTTCTTTTCATTATCATAGTATCCATTGCTTGATGTCTCCTCAGAATTCTGAGTTGTTTAATGTTTACGTTAAAAGGTTGGGTAAGACAGTTGCAAAGGTATGGCCAACTGAAACTGGCAAAAGGCAAGTGTACTTGGCTTGCGGCATGCATGTTATCACACTGTTTATAGTCTCATGTTAAAGTGAAAGACGATATAATAATCTTTTCATTGTCACGGCCAATGGGCAACTTGTGCCCTGCTCTCGGGCACTCCCAGCTTTGTTCTCAGTCCTCTAAGCATGCTGTCCATATCTCCCATATGTAACAGGAAAGTAGTTTTCTCTACTTATTCATTTACTTGGATCTGAGCTACAAACATGGTTAATGGTCTGCAAGGGATTCATTCACACAGGGTTCATCAGGGAGGGAATGCTCTTCAAAGCAAGTGTCTTTGATATGAGGAGAAAATCGGAGAGAGGGAGAAATAATAAACAGGGCATGGTCTCAGGCACGGAATAACTTGATCAACAAGTATGGGGTACAATAGCACATGCATTACACCATAAAGGTCTTTCCTCCCTGGGGTGAAGTGTTGGGTTTTCACACCCTAGTTGTTTTCTCTAAGCTACGGTGGAGGAGTCAGTAATCTCTATGAGACATGACTGTCATCATTCTGAAAACGAATCTCCTGGGAAATGGGTGGGCAGGCAACTGGGATCAACTGAGTTGGTAAATTATTTCCCACCAGTTAAATGAGTCAATTCAAACTGGATTAGATTATATTAATTACAAGTATATTGTGAAGCTGTTCTTTGGTGAGTTTACTCGCCCCATGGAAGGAAGCCAGAGAAGTTGCCATGGGAAAGGGGAGAGAGGCACGGGAAGAAAGCAGAAGGAGAGAGAACGAGAGGGAGACCAAAATGTCCAGATGGATGGTTCAGAACACAGAAGTTGAGTCCCCAGACAGGGATCCGGGTCTTTCCTGGCTACATGGGGACCACTTTTCACCTCCTATACTTCTCTGCCAGAAACATAATTTCTTTGGACTCTGTGAGAACCCATCCCCAACTACCTCCTATCTGAGTCTAGAACTCTCAGGCTTTCTCTGCTGAGTGATGGGTGCACCAGAGTTAGCCCCATTTGAAACAAAGACCATGTCTTTGTTTGGGGTGAACCTTGGATAGAAAGTTACTGCCCCCATATAAACAGTTAGATCCCAGGCAATCAAATGGAACACCATTTCCATAGTCTCAGGATCTCCAGCAAAGCCGGAGAGAATGGGTGACACTGAGTATAAAACAAAGTATATCCAAATCAGCCTGAACTCCCTCTGTCTAGTTTTGTGAGAACCATGCTTTTTCCCCTTCCCCGCCCTCCTCTTTCACCACAACACAGCATCAGAATCATATCATTTCAATCTCATGCTTACTCATAGCTCACATGCATAAATGGACTCTGACTAAAAATGTGTTGACCTGAAAGCTGAAAACAGTTTAAAAATGTTTTGCTAAAATAACAGAGGTACAATATCAGGATAGTGGATAGTCTGCCTGTGCTTCATGTCCCCTCAGGCAAGTGCACAAGTAGGGGGAGCTTGCCAGTCACAAAGAAATTTTAAAATTTCTGTGGCAGAAAAGCTATTGCGATGAACTTAAATACTTGGAACATTTTCTAGCCATTCTTTTTTTTTTTCAATGTTTTAAGCTGTGGCTCTTTTGAAACAGGGACTTCCTATTTAGCCCAGGCTGACCTTGAATTTGGTACCCTACTGCCTCAGCTTTCTGAGTTCTGGGGTTATAGTTGTATACACTTATATGTGGCAAGCCATTCCTTTTGAATTGCCAGTTCAAGTCAGAGATATTATAGGATGTAACAGCTAAATCTAATACTTCTCTCTATATGAAGAGATGCTGATCTACAATGTATACATTTGCTATGTAAGACAAAGTTCCATCACATGTCCATAATACTCTTGTACAAGCTCACTGCCATGTCTCTCATGCTTTCTTGCTCTTTGGCCTTAGCGAAAGCCTAGGCCTTTTTTCCCCAGAAGGGCAATATTCTTCAGTGTACAAAGAAAAAAAAATGGAACAGTGAAGAAATTGTCTATGGATCCACTGCTGTGCATGGAAATCATCTTTACTGTCGGAAAAGCATCATGAGATATTTTTAGGTTTCTCAAAGAGTGCCTGTCTCTTCCCCAGGAAGTATTCATCATAATGTCTGCAAGGGGTTTCAAATCCCAAGCTTGTTTGGCTCACCCCACTCCTTTCCTCAGGCTTATTGGAGCAAGGTTTAATTATAACTGTGCTTAATGCCCAAATGCAAATGGGAAATGGTAAATTAGAAAATCAGATGTCCGTAAGAATTTCCAGGCTTGAGAAAAAATTAATTCCTTGCAAAAGCCCAATAATATTTAATTTCTCCTTGGACTGAAAGATTGGGAAGTGTATGTAATTAATCCTGTAATTATGATAGAAAGATTTTAGAGTTATTGATGCTTCATTATAGTTTATCAGAACCTGAAGGGGGAAAATCAAGAATGCTGCTTTTTTTAGTTTTAGAAAATTAAGTGACAGTGTCAAGTGTTTCTGTTTTCTTTTTTTTTTTTTTTTTAAATGTAAAGGTAGTCTCATGCAGCTAAGGTTAATCTCAAACCCCCAGCATAATCAAGAATGACTTTGAATCTTTGCTTCTTCAATCTCTGCCATCCAAGCACTGGCCTCATCGCCAGGAGCCACTGTAACTGGATTATGCAAGGTTGAGGATCAGGCTAGGGGCTTTGTGGGTGCTGGGCAAGCACTCAACCAAATTATACTCCTGGGCCTTGATTGGTTTCTTTATAACAATAAGCCATGTTTCTCATTGCCAGAGAAAGAGAAATTTATTAAGGGGATGAAACAATTTTGCCAGTTTTGGGGAATTTGCCTGTGTTGGGAAATTTCTAGAGAAGCAATTTTGTAGTGGAAGTGGGAGCTAGAGAGGGGTGATGAGAGGGAGAAAAGAGAGAGGGAAGTATATATTAATATAAAAAAATAGATATGAAATATGTGACCAGGGATGATTGCAGGCCCTGTAAGTAGACTGTCAGGCTTCAAACTCAGGGAAGGCCAAGTTTTTTGTTGTTGTTGTTTTTTTTGTTGTTTTTTTTTTAAAGACTAAAGCCTAGTTGTTGGCAGAATTCTGTCTTCAGGAGAAATTCCATCCTACTTTGTTTTATTTTTATTTGTATACAAATGCTTATAGTACCTTTATTGATAATAGCTCCAACATGAAAACCATCTAAATTTCTAGCAATTGTTGACCTGGTTAGCAGATTGAGGTCCATCCGTGCAACAGAATACTGTACAACAATAAAAAGATGGAAATTATTAGTAAGGGAAGCATCAAAATATTTCAAAAATAATTATAGAGAGTGCAAGAAGATAAAAGGAGTCCCCATTCTATTTAGGTTTCCAACAAACTAGATGAAACCTACCCACATACAGAGAATAATAATATATGTTAATTCCACTTGAGAATGCCTTTGTTGACAACCTAGAATGATGTTTGACTATGTATTTGGTTACTGTGGCCAATTCAACCTGATTCATAAAATTAGCCACCATGTTGTACCAATCCCTCTCAAATCTGCCAGGCTTGCTGGTCCTTTCCTTTCTTGTATTTCACAGTATATTTTCTCTGGTTCTAAAGCTGTGCCATTGTTCACTATTAATTTCTTCACTTACTTCATTTCATTCCTATTTGTAAATAGTACCATTTGCTTTAATGTATTTTACACATCAACCTCATCTTCCCTTGAATTCATGGGACAATCTAATTTTGTATGTTTGTCTCCCTGTACTGACTTTTAGTCATATTTCCACTCAAGGTAATATCAATGAAATGTAATAATGACTGAGCTATTACCAACTCATTGAACATCACACCACACCTAAATGAGTTGCATGATATCCCCAGGTTATCACACATTACTAATTTGGATAGATAGTAAGATGCTTGGAAGATAATTCAGTGTTTTTCCACCCCAGGAGTTTTAAATATGAGTGGATTTCATTGTTTTAGGAGTTTAGGGTTTCTTTAAAATAAATTGAATAAATTAAAGAGAATCTTCTACTTCACTAAGCAATTCAAATGATTAACTGACTGTAAGCACCCTCAGTTTGTGTTTATTACTTTGGTCATTTATTTTTCTTACTTGAACCTCTACTAGTCAAGTTCCAATCTCTGTCCTTGTCTGTCTCTTTCTCTGTCTATCTCTCTCTTACACACACACACACACACACACACACACACACACACACACACACACACACACACACACACACACACATGTGAGAAAGAGAAAAAGAAAGTTGATTGAACTCAACTAACTCTACTCTTGAGACCCCAAAGCAGTTCATTCCATAAAGTTGGTGCTGTTAAAAGAAAATCACAGATGTCAGAATGATGAGGATAGAACTTTATTCAACAACTATCTCAATAGGGAAGAAGAGCACATGTAATAGAACTCTGCTTCTCCCTGAAAAAAAAGGCTGGTGAATGTTACAATGCTAACTTAACACTAAAGGGATCTCGGCATGTTAGGGAAATTTTGTTCCACATGACAAGGCCATCTGGTTCACTGGTACTTACCCTAGAGGGCAAACTTCCTCAATTCTTTACATCTGTGAGCAGTGGTGGAGCCAGAGTAAGGTGGTCTTAAAGCTGAAGTTTGGCCCTTACCCTCTTTGGGGGCTGGAAAGAGAAAAGGGGAGTTGCTGCCCTCTTGTGTCTATTGCTTGGCTAGGGCTATTAGACTAAAGTGTCAAACAAAGAGTGAGCTAAACAAAACAGTGGAATTTCATTTCTCAGTTAAATGAGATCTGGTACATACAAGGTGGTATAACCATAGACATCTTCCATACTTCTGCCAACTAGAATTCCAAGATTGGGGGTCTACTGATTTAGAGTCTGGTTCAAGCTGTCTTCCTGGCTTTCCAATAGCAGTCTTCTCATCCTGTGCTCACATGGACTTCCCCAGAGTGTGAGAACTGAGAAATCCAGATTTCCTACCAACCAAGATCCTTCTCTAATGAACTTATGTGACTTACAATATTTCCTCAGCAGGCTTATCTTCAAATGTCACCACACAGGAGCCAGTGCAAAGCTTCTTAAGCCTTTCCATTTGACATTTTTTTTTTGGTCTGAGAAAATTTTATGTAACTCCAGATGCACAGATATATAAAATAGACATACAAACCAAGTATTCACTGGTAATAATTCATAAAGAAAATGATTTTAAAACAATTCCTTGCGTGCATACAGTTTTACCATTCATTAAAAACAAAAGTAAGCTTGCATCGTAGTGAAAGGAACATGCTTGTTTGTTTTTACACAAATAATTAAAACGTGGCTGCACATTTAATACTGCAGGACATGGAGCATCTTCAACATTCCTCAAGTCTATGAATCATCAGTCATGTTGATAGCACTACTTCCCATGAATACATGGTAAAAGATATGAAGGATGTTACATGGTAAAAGATATGAAGGATGTTTAGGGTCACTTTAAAAGTTATTGCAAATTCTGCTCTAGTCCTAAGCTAAATTTTATTTATTGATTTTTTTTTGGTGAAACTCAAGTCAGTAATTCAAGCAATGATTTTTGGATATGTATTTATGTATACATATATACAAATATACATATATCACATATACACATATATACATATATATATTTAGATAGCCAAATGAAAATACTGTCATTAAGTCATGACATTTCTATGAGAGTGAAAGACTTTATATGTAAATTACAATAGAAAACATTGTAATTTATAACATACAGTAGTCTGTAATTAGCTCTCCTTGGCATGATCAGCTGGACACATGCACGCACAGTGCACTGTTTATGTTGTGTGTTCAGAGGCAAGATTCAAATGAACTTCTAAAGTGCATCCTGAGTTAGCGCAGCCAGAAACACCTTGGATTTATTATGCAATTAATTTTGAATTCATCTTGAGAACTCAGAAACATTTAACTGTAGCCAAGATTTTGCATCCTCCACATTCTGTGTATACAAGCCCAGCTTAGGGAGCCCAAGTCCTGAGCTCCCACTCGTGAAAGTGAGAGAAACCAACACTCACTTCATCGGCCATTGTACAAAGAGTTTTAGGGGGTGAAATTCAGATGCCAATGAGCAGATAAAGAATTTGCAACTGCGACTTTCTAAAGATAAACTTCCTTAAAGAAGCTCAGGGGCTCACTCACATGCTTAGTGCTACGACATTTTAGCCAGAACAAGCAGGAAATACCCCTGGTGGCAATGACATTTCTTAAAGCAGGCATTATAGGAGACTGAAGTCATTGTAGAGATTTCAGAAATCACCTTAGTCTGGTCATGTCTCTTAGTGGAGGAGTGTGTTTAGAAATGTGCTGAGAATTCTGCAGCTCAAAGTACCAATGTAAAGAACTCTCAGGAACATTTTTCAGGAGGATAACTCCTTGGAAAGATATTTTGCCTTGTGTAAATGTCACCAGAATGCTCTTTCGAATGGTATAATTAGCAAAATATTCTTTTGCCTTACTTTTCTGCAATATGTGCATGATTCCAAGTATAAAACACCCAAGAATCCAAAACACTCAAGAGTCTAACGTGGATGAGTATACAAAATACAACAATATGTAATGGCATTAATGCCAGGACAAAAGTTGGCTATTGATAAGAATTTCCACTTTTGTGTTTGTATTTGATTATTTGTTTACAGTATTGGGGATTGAACCTCACATCACACCATTTTATTTTTTATTCATTTCATTTTATTTATTTTATTCTATGAGAGTCTTGTTGAGTTGCTGAAGTTAGCCTTGAATTTATAATCCTACCAAAGATCTAGGATTACAGACCTGAACCACCATTATGTGCAGCATTATAAAGGTAGTCTACATTTAGTGGAGAGTTTATGTTAGCAGGATTGAATGTTATTAAAAAGTTAATGACCATAGGTTTTCATGTTATTATATCTATAGTTAAATTCTATAAAGTATGTTGCTTTATATTGGCATAAATCTTGGTTTTGAATTGTTTGTTTGTTTTGCCAGTCTTCCATTCATGGTATTGAAGGAAATTTTAGAGGTCCTTTTATAGTTCTGGTTTTGTTTCCCCTCTTGACCTGAAGTATAACCATTTCAAATTTTATTTCTGCTTTTCTATGAATTTTCACTTATATAACTTTTATGTAGAACAAGACATATATCAGGACATGAAAACAGCAACAAATTCAAGAATTATCAGACACATCTGTCTTTTCTGGAATAACCTAGAAGGTAACAGTGAGAGAAATTATATAAATGTTATTTATATAATTATATAATAAATATAAATATACAAATTATATGAGTATATAAAGATTGAACAGCATATTTCTGAATGAAAAGTGGAGCCAGGCGTGGTGGCACATGCCTTTAATCCCAGCACTTGGGAGCCAGAGGCAGGAGGATTTCTGAGTTCGAGGCCAGCCTGGTCTACAGAGTGAGTTCCAGGACATCCAGGGCTATACAAACAAACAAACAAACAAACAACAACAACAACAACAAAAAACTCTGTCTCGAAAAAAAGAGAGAGAAAGAGAGAAAAAGAAAAGAAAAGAAAAGAAAAGAAAAGAAAAGAAAAGAAAAGAAAAGAAAAGAAAAGGAAAGGAAAGTGAATCATTGGAGAATGGGCAAGGGGAATTTAAAAGTTTATTTTGAATTAAATAAAGAAGGGAAATACAGCATAAGAAAGCATGTGAACTATGGCAGAAGTGATACTAAAGAGAAAGTCTGTAATAATGAGTGCAGTCCCAGTCCTGTAGTAGACTGCTTGTAGGGTTCTCTCTGCCTTACTTCCCTCCCACCCTCTCTCCCTCCTTCCCTCTCTCTGTCCTTCCATTCTCTTGGGACTCCACCAAAACTTGTAACTGGCCAAGCTTTCCTCTTTCTTTCCATCTCTTTGTGTCATCCACCATACCTCAAAATGATTGCTACAAGTGGCTACAGCAGGAAAAGTCTCGGGTAAGTGAATCGAACTATCCTGTTTGTCCTCCTCCTTTAGGATCCACATCCTCACCCTCAGCACAAAGCCCGCCTCCTACCTCAATTCCATCCACTGAAGTCTTCCACTCTTGGTTCAGACCCAGGAAACCCTGGCCCTTTCATCCCTGTCTTTCTGAACAATTCACTGCTTTACTATAACCGACTTGCAGGATCCTCTGTTCCCACTACACGCCCAACTCCCTGAGACCATACCACTGGATGTGAACAGGATTTCCTGAAACCTCTCTCAGCCTTTTCTCCTAGGCCACCTCTGTTCCTCTGTGCCACCCACAGACCTGCAGAAGCATTCCTAACCAGGCCACCCATAGAAATCACACATTTCTGAAATCCAGACAGGGTAAAAGAAACCAAAGAATATTCACCCAGGAAAACCAAGACTAGCTATCAACACCTAAAATCACTTTAATTATCTTAACCACAGATGTCTAGACATGAATGCAAAAATACAATGATTAACAACTAGGATGCTAAGCCTCATGCAGAACCCAGTAACCTAGAGTAGATCCTGAGAAATCTAATATAACTAAAACTTAAGACAAGGACTTCAAAATAGCAATTGTAAATACATTCAAGGATCTTAAAGAGGTTATAAATAAATTTCTAAATGAAGTTTGTGAAAATGCAAACAGTGGAACAAAATAATAAAAATAGTGAAGTGGAAATAGCACCATTAAAGAGCATCAAAACTAAGAGAAAACTGGAAATGAAAAATTTAGGAAAGTCAAACAAATACCTCAGGGATAAGCCTCACCACAGGGCTATCAGAGATGAGAGAGAGAATATCAGGTTTTGAAGACAAAATAAAAGAAAATGGATTCCTCAATCAAAGAAAATATTAAATTTTTTTAAAAATCTAGGCATAAAACACCAGAAAACCTGGGACAGTATGAACTGAGCAAATTTACTAATAATAGGAATAGAGGAAGGAGAAGAAAAACCCAGGTCAAAGACACAGAAAATATTTTCAACAAAATCATAGAAGAAAATTTTCTCAATCTAAAGAAGGAAATACCAATAAAGGTAGAAGAAGCATAAAAGACACCAAGTAGACAAGATCAGAAGAAATAATTCCCCTGGACACAAAATTATCAAAACTCTAAATATACAGAAAAAAAGAAAAACTAATAAAAGTTTTAAGGGGGAAAGATCAAGTAATGTATAAAACCAGACCTACTAGACTAACACCTGAGTTCTCAGTAGAGAATCTAAAAGCCTGAACATCCTGGAAGAATGGTTCACAGAATCTGAAGAGACCACCAATATTAGCCCAGATTACTACACTCCACAAAAATATCAATTACACTAAATAGGGAAAGGAAAATATTCCACGATAAGATCAAATTTAGGTAGAGGCAGCATCTCTCTACCAACCAAGCTCTACAGAAGGCACTAGAAGGATAATTTCAATCTAAAGAGGCTAACCATATGTAAGAAAATACAAACAAATAATCCCAGACCAGAAAATCAGAGGAGGTAGGGTGATCCTCTTAACAACAATCAATAATCTTTCTTCATAGGTAACTCCCAATATTCAGGCCTCAATTCCCCAATTTAATAAGAGCAACATAACAGATTGAATTAAAAAACAGGATCTATATTTTGCTGCATCCAAGAAACAGACTTTAACACGAAGGATAAACATCTCCTCAAGGTAAGCAGATGAAAGAAGATATTCCAAGCAATAAAACAAAGAAGGGGCAGGCATAGCAATTTTAATATCTGATGAACTCCACATCAAACAAAACCTAATCTGAAGAGAGAGAACATGCTCACACTACATACTCATTGAAGAAAACTCCACCAAGAAGACAATTGTTAAGATCTATGCAGCAAACTTAGAGGTACCCAAGTTGATGAAAGAAAGACTGCTAAACTTAATATATTGACCCTCACACAGTAATAGTAAGAGACTTCAATACCACACTCTCACCAGTAGACAGGTCATCAAAATAAAAACTAATCAGAGAAATGCTAGAGCTAACTAATATCATAATATCAAATATACTTAACATATTTACAGAACATCATTTCACCCAAATACAAAAGAATATACCTTCTTTTCAGCAGCTCATAGAACTTTCTCCAAAATTGACCGCATACTTGGACACAAAGCAAGTTGCAACAGATATAAGAAAATTTGAATAACACTCTGCAATCTATGTGATCACCATGTATTAAAGCTAGATACCAACAACAGAAACAACAGGAAGTTTACAAACTCATGGAAACTAAGCAACTCAATAATTAATGAAAAATGAGTCAATGAAAAAGTTAAGAAAGAAATTCAAAACATTTTAGAATTGGATGAAAATTAAAACATAGCATATTCAAACCTTGGGGACACAATGAAGGCTGTTCTAAGAGGCAACTTTGTACCACAAAAGTTGTTACGCTAAAAAAAATGGAGAGATCTCACATTAAAAACTTAATGACAAGTCTGAAAGACCTAGAAGAAAAAGAATAGCTAACACCCACACAGAGAAGATGTCAAGAAACAACCAAATTCAAGGCTGTAATCATAAAAATAGAAATAAACAAACAAAAACAATACAAATAATCACTAAAACAAAGCAACTTAAACAAACCTATAACTCCTAGTAGTGTAGAAGCAGTAATAAAAGGTCTACCAACCAAAAGAAAAGAAAAAAAAAAAGGAAGCCCAAGGTTTTAGTGTAGAATTCCACCACACTTTTAAAGAATATTTAATGCTAATACTCCTCAAATTATTCCACAAAATAGAAAAAAGAGGGAACGTTGCCCAATTTATTTCACAATTGCCCCATACCCAAACTACAAATCTGAGAACACATGAAAAAGATCATCCACCATGAACATGTTGGCTTCACCCCTGAGGTGCAGAGATGGTTCAGCATATGCAAGTTGATAAATGTAATCGACATCATAAACAGACTGAAGGACAAAACCACATGGCCATGCCATTAGATGTAAAAAAGACCATAATAAAGGTGATTTACAGCAAGCCCATAGTTTACATCAAGCTACACAGAAATGCACAAAAAGCATTTGTACGAACATCAAGTACAGGACAAGGTTGTCCATTTTCTCCATACCTATTCAATATAGGACATGGAGTTTTACTAAAGCATTAAGCTAACTGAAGGAGATCAAGGAGCTACAAATAGGCATAAAGGAAGTTAATGTATCTTGATTTGCAGATGATAAGATTGTATATACATAAAAGTTCTGCCAGAAAACTATAGCTGATAAATGCTTTTAGCAAATTAGTGGAATACAAATTCAATACATAAATATCAGTAGCCTTCATGTATACAAAAGACAGATGGACTAAGAAAGAAATCAAACAATAGTACCCATCATTATAGCTGTAGGCTTTTATTTCTCAAAACCTAATTTAATAATTATCCTTAAGTGTTTTTATCCTCCCTCTAGCCCACTCTCCACCAGAAGTAGTGGAAAGGAAGGTTAATAAAGCAAAGGAGGATATGGACCTTTTTAGAAATTGTTCTATGTGGTGAATCCAATCTGCATTGTCAAGTCATCAGCAGTTCATTTCACATGAATCAGTAGCAGTAGCTCTATTCACTCAAAAACGTCATTCACAAATCAGCAACAGCAGTTTGATCCAGAAGAAACTATGAGGTTCTGCCAATCAGCCTGAGTCTGCTGGAGTGGCCAGAAGCTGCTGGAACACCATCAGGGAGTTCTTTGGTGCATTTCTCTTTACAAAATCATAACAAATGATGATCAGCAAAGAGTGGCAAGGAGAACCAATACCACACAGTGTCTTCAGGCAAGAGCAGTGTCAGCAAAGCCCAACCAAGACCAGCAACAAGTGGAAAGGAGAACCAACATCACACAGCACCATCCTCTGTCTGCTGGATTATATTTAGACCTTTTCCAAACATCATATGTTCTCTCATGCATTGATTCTAGGAAAACATCACATTCCCTTTTTTCCAGGCAGCTTCTAGAAAAATATCACATGTTCTCAGCAAAACATCCTCCCACACGTCTGCTTCAGCCAAAACATCCTCTCATAAGACAGTTTCCAGAAAAACATCACATGATATAACTGAGTCTCAAAAAAAAAACAAGAAATTTCCATTTCATATAGCCTCAAAATATAAAGCCTCAGAGCTAGCTGTGGGCTGTCCCCAGAGCTCCGTTGTCTGGCTGCTGCACTGTTAGCCTCCATCAGGCTCTCAGAACAAAGAATATCCAGGTTTGAATTCTCCCACTCCTCTGCCCTGAGTTAGCTGTGACCTGCACTCCCCACCAGCTCCATTGTGTGGCCACCACTCAGCCAGCCTCCATCAAGTCTACCAAGCAAGCAACATTCAGGTCTTCAACACTAAGAACATCCAGTCCAAGGCTGACCAATAGAGGTCTGATGCTCAGAGGACTTCCAGATTAAGCCTGCCTTCCCAATACCTGCTACACCAGGAACATCCAAAGAAAACCAGATTGCTAAAGGCCAGCATAAGAACACAAGCAACATAAAAGCCAGGGCAACATGGTACCTCAGAGCAAAGCTATCCCACTATAGCATTCCCTGGGTGTTAACACAACTGAAGCACAAGTAAATGACCTTAAATCCAACTTTATAAAAATGATTGATGATATTAAAGAGGAAATGGAAAAATTCCCTTAAAGAAATTTAGAGAAATACAATCAAACAGATAGAGACCTTTAAAGAGGAAACTAATAGATCCCTCAACAACAACAACAACAACAAAATACAGGAAATGCAATTAAACAGGTAACGGAAAAACAACTGTTTAAAACCTAGAAATGGAAATGGAAGCAATAAAGCAAACACAATCTGAGGGAACCCTGGAGACAGATAAGCTAAGGAAGAGAACAGGAACAACAGATCAAACAATCACCAACGGAATTCAAGAAATGGAAGAGGAAATCTCAGGAGTAGATGATATGATAGAAATAACGGATACATCAATCAAAGAAAATGCTGAACTGCATATCATGTTTATTGTGGAACTTTCCACAGCACCCAAAGTATGGAAGCAACCTAAGTGACAAGAGCAGCTAAATGAATAAGTAAAATATCATAGAGAGAGCAAATGAGATGATTCAGTGAGTAAAGGCACTGAGTGCTAAAGCTAATGACCTGAGTTGATCCCTAGAACCCACATGGTAGAAAAAGCAGAAGCACATTTACACTCACACGCACTTAGAGATTCTTAAAAAGAAATTATTATATATGACACATGTTTACAGACTTTAAGGAAAATAAAACGCTGTCATTTGCAGGAAAAAAAATGATAGAATTCGAAGACAGTATATCCAGTGAAAAAAGTATGATGTAGAAGGATAATAATCACATTCTAAAATATATGATTAGATAAATAAAGAAGACATTAAAAAAATAAACCGAAATTTCTGTTTAAGGTCTTAAGGCAATAATTTAATTATCGTAGGTTCTGTTGATTGATAAGCTGACAATTTTTAAAATGAAAATATATTTATTCATAATGCAAAGAAAGAGACAAGGAACAGACTAAATTTGGCCAAAAGGTAATCAAAACAGAACGCCAAGAGAAATAAACAATGCTTTCTCTTGAGATTCCAAAAGCAGAGAAGGGTTGAGACAGGCATGTTTTTGGACAGATAACTGTTTTAAATTTAGAATTGAAAGCATGAAAACAACTTTGCAAGTATTTAGTCATGAAGAGAAAGGGGGAAATAAAATAGATATACAACTAACATGCATCCAAAATATGAAAAATTATCTCAGTAAAGAGTTTGGTTCAATGATGAATTCTAGAACCACACAGAACTACATCATTTTGAAAGAGGAAGAGAAAAGTTACTGAAAAATTTTGAATTTAGTCAAATTATCTTCTACATATGAGAAAGAGAGAAATATTCTGACACATCAGTAGTGCTCAACTGTGTGGTTCTTCTTACATTAAAAAAAAAATGCTGACAGTATCATTCTAGCTGCCAGAGACAGAAATCTAAATCCACACCCAAGAGAAGGATGCTTTATGTAAGAAGAGAAACAATAAATAATTAAAAGAACCTCAGAAGTTTTTAATATGCTTATAGGTGACTTGGTTGCTTATATATTGTCATGCATCAGTTTGACCTCATCACTAACAGAACTTCTGAATCTCTTGTTTCCAGAAATTTCTAGTGCTCTAGACAAGTGTTCACCCTGAGGGGGAAGTCTATTAAGTAAAGAAATGATCCTTATTACTGTCAGGATTAGGAGCCAAGAGCACATAAAATACCTCCTGGAAGCTCTTCCCACCCAACAGCTCTGGATCTCTAGCTTAATTGTCTACCTGTTCAACATGTACCAACATTTCCATCAGAAAAAGCCTAGATCAATTTCTGTGAGACATTCTTCTTTAAGCTCAAGAGTTAGCTCCATCTGATGTTCAGACTTTTAATGTTATAGGTCCTTGATACAAACAGCCCCAAGAGTTGAGCTGCCCATTTCATCCTATGTACCCTAGAAGGAATACCAAAGGAGGACAAAATACAGAGTCACCTTAACCACACATGGGTGAGCATCCCGATAGGTCTTCTCATGTTGAGAAGATCCATTAGAAGACAAGCCTGGATCCTGTCATAGCCCAAATCTACTGTTTATTCAATAAGCCAATGGCTTATAAAATATAATTTATTTTGAAGGAATATTCTTTAAATCCATTTAAAAATTCTTTTTAGAAAGAGAAAGATCTGTTTTTCTCTTTGTTTAAAAGTGCCAAATATGCTGTTCAAAGTTTTTTGATAATTGTGGCTAATCCTCTCCTTGTAAAAATACGCAATTTCTATTAAATTGTAATGTTTCCTCACAACAAGGCATACTCACAGAGTAAAGAAACCAGTTACAGAATTAAATATTTGGGCCTTAAAATGTCAGATTAGGTGTGGAGCTAGAGGATCAGGAGTTCAAGGAAAGCTTTTTCTACTGAGTGAAACTTAAGTCAATTAAAGCTACAAAACAAAACAAAAACAAAACAAAACAAAACAACAACAACAACAAAAACCTTGTCACAAATAAACCAACCAAACCAATGAAAACTGGGATGTAGGAATTAGAATACAACCACAATTCATGACAGATAGATTTTGCTTTGAAGACAATAGCCTAGCAACAGAAGGGACATCTTGGAGTGTCATGTAGATGGATCATTACATAGGATCATGACATAGTAAGGACAAGAGTTTCTAAAACTACTTTATAAATCTTCATTCTTCACCTTAGCAGAGCTGTCACTTGGGTAAGATAAAGTAAATGCATAATGTGTAAACCATGCTAGCATCACCCCCTCAGTACTTGTGAGTATTTTCCACACTTACTAGCATGGAAATTAAGAACTGTCATAGCTTTCACTGTGCTTAGAATATAGACTATCCAAGAAAAGATTAGATTTTACCTATTTCTAGTATAAATATTTCATTACTTCTAATTTTTTCCCTTTGAGTATCAATCCAAGTGTCTCATTTTTATACAAACTGAAGGTATAGCCCCCACACAAAAGTGAATCAACTTCTCTCCAGCACATGTGCTGATTGACATGTTGGATCATTTGTGGGGCTGTCACATGAGGAATTCAACAAAGACTAATATGAGTTAAGGCAAGCACTCACTAGTCAAGATCAGGGTAGAATGTGGTCCAGAATGTCTATTTGTTCCGACTTTAAAGGAATTGCAGAGGTAAGCTTTGTGAAAACAGAGATAGTGACTAGTAAATCGGAGCTAGAATCTTGGATGTAGAAAAACAGAATAAGAGGGATACATTCATCTCCTTGGTATTAGGAAATAATATTAAAGTGCAAAGAAGTATTCACAGACTATACTTGCATTTACATGTTTACAGTATCTAGAGGTAGAGCCAGAAATCCAAAGCTGACCTCAGCTACAGTACTGATTACAAGCCAGCCTCCTTGGTACTGCATGTGACCCTGCATCAAAGGTAAACAAATAAAAGCTTTTAAAAAAGCAATAGGAATTTAGTCGGAATACAATCTACATGCCAAGAGACACAAATATGGGATGAAAATGGAAAGAAATGGATATTGAAGGCTACGGAAGAGTAAAGAATTCACAGGTACTGAATGATTGGTTATTGCTATAGAGACAGAATGCATAGTTTCTCCTTGCATCCTCTCTTAAAGTAGAATTCAACCCTAGTTTTAAGATTCTGTGGCTATGTATGTAATCCCACAGTCACATCTCTGACCCACAATTGTTCCTGTCTGAAAGAATTACAGGGACAAAAATGGAGAAGAGCCTGAAAGAAAAGGAGGTCCAGCAACAGGCCCAAAGTGGAAGGGAGGTTCAAGGGGAGGTTCCAAAGTCTGAAACTATAATTGAGGCTATGGGGCACTCACAAAAAGGGGTCTATCATGACTGTCCTCTGAAAGACTCAACAAGCAGCTGAAGGAGTCAGATGCAGATAGTTGCACTCAACCAATGGACAGAAGCTGCTGACCCCTGGTGATGAATTAGGGAAGGCTGAAAGAAGCTGAGGAGGAGGGCAACCCTATAAGAGGACCAGCAGTCTCAATTAATCTGGACCCCCAAGATCTCTCAAACACTGGACGACCAAACAGACAGCAAAGCATACACCAGCTGACATGAGGCCCCCAACACACATACAGTAGAGGACTTCTGGATCTGTGTTCATTCAGAGATGATGCACCTAACCCTCAAGAGACTGGAGGCCCCAGAGAGTTTAGAGGTCAGGTGGGGTGAGGTGTGGAGGAGGTGTGGGATGTTGAGCAGTCAGAGGGTGGATGCGGGGTGGGGTGGGGGAGACAGGGAATGGAATACGGAGTGTAAAAAAATGAATTAAAATAAAATAAAATTTAAAAAATGTTGAACACAATATAACAGCAACTATTACTTCATATTACTTATTATTCGGTGGAACACAGTGAGGACTTTACTGTGTCAAAAGACAGGTGGTGACACCTGTTCTGTGTTCTCTACTTAGCAAGATTCGAGAAGTTAAGGCAAAGATTTTCATTATTTAGATAGAAAAGACAATGAAGAAAATGAGGGAAACAAGTCTGAGAAGAGGCTTAAGCTTAGAACCAAATTGAATAGGTTTTAAAATATCCCACAGTAGACTTTGTAATTTACCTTCAACTAGGAAATGTTAGACTATAAGGGAGGGAGGGAGGGAGGGAGGAAGGGAGGGAGGGAGGGAGAGAGATCTAGTGGATGGAGATGCCTGCTGTTGAGCCTGGTGATGTGAGTTGTGCCCTCATTCATTTAATTAACGAGGAAGAGGACTGAGGCCATCTGGATTTCCTTTGTTCTCCATGGCAACACCATGGCACACACCTAGATGCATACATTCGTATACACACACACACACACACACACACACACACACACACACACACACACACACTACGTGTAACAAAAAAATGTTTCAAGAGAAAAACTGTAGACTGAGAGGATGAGAGAAATATGAGCAAAGCATATTAACAAAACGAATTGCTGTCTTACAAAATTCAGAACATTGAGTAAGAATTCCTGCGCAAGCAATTAACTGGAACTAGTTATCAATCAGAGTAGAGAAATCAATCCTGGCAAGTTGACAATCAACCTGTAATCAAATCCCGTGCCAGGCAGGCATGCCTATGCAGGTGGTGTCTCATATCAGCAAGAAGAAAGGATCCCTACCTTTAGAATAAATTAGGCAGAGCTAAGTGTTAGAAGAAACCTCCCAGAAGCAAGGCAAAGAGATAAATGGGAAGAGACCAGGGCCAGGAATATAGGCTTACCAGACTAAGACAGGAAAAGAGGCCAAGAGACTGGGCCAAGACAACCAGGCGGATCCTCTTCCTGTTAATTTCCAGGGGTAAGGGTGAGAGTCAGCTGGAAAAAAAATATTTTGTAACTAAGATGTGTAGCCAGGTTGGCTTTTCAAGCCACAGAATTCTGGAGAGCTATTCTCTGTGTTTACAACAGATTCATTCCTCAGACTGGAATTAGCTAAGGATGTTTTCTATTCCTCACTGAAACACGATGGGAAATTGTCTCAATATCCAACTCTCCTTGGGTCCTTATGTGCCAAGGGGTCATGGGTCACCAAGAATGCTTTGGACCCCATTGTTGAGAGGTGAGAAGAAGAAGAAGGAGGAGGAGGAGGAGGAGGAGGAGGAGGAGGAGGAGGAGGAGGAGGAGGAGGAGGAGGAGGAGGAGGAGGAGGAGGAGGAGATCTATTTTTTTTTTCAGGCCAAGACTGTTCTGTCCTTGGCTATGGATGTATCCCCAGCCTCAAGGTCTGACTTATTCCAAGTCTGACTTATTTCAACTCACCCACAAAACGTTTGACCCAAAAGTTTTTCTGTCTAAAAGAAACACAGGGACAAAAATGGAGGAGAAAATGAAGAAATGACCAACCAATAACTGGCCCAACTTGAAACCCATCCCATGGGCAAACACCAATTTCTGATGTTATTAATGACACTCTGTTATGCTTGCAGACAGGAGCCTAGTATAACTGTCCTCTGAGAGGCTCTACCCAGCAGCTGACTGAAACAGACACAGGTAACCACAACCAAACATTGCAACTATAAGATCAGGGACTCTTATAGAAGAGTTGGGAGAAGGACTGAAGGCCTTCAAGGGGATGGGAACCCCACAGGAAGACTAACAGAGTCAACTAACCTGGACCCCTAGGAATTTTCAGAGACTGAGCCATCAACCAAAGAAAACACAGGCTGGAACAAGGTCCGTGGTGAAAGAAAGATGAAATTTCAAGACCTGTAAGTCATATAAAGTACTCAGAAATTGCTGGTTGTTTGTGAGCCTAGAGGCTGCCTGGGGCTGTGAAAAAAGAAAAACAAATCTGGGTATGCCCCATAGTTAAAACATTCCTGGGAACATCTTGACCATAAAGATAAGGAGGAATGTGAGGACATAACAGGGCTATCTGAACTGAGTCAACAACTCACAGAACTCTCACACCCTGCACGTACATTTAATTTTTCTGCTGATGTTTGAATAAGCCAATAGTGTGTCGCTATGCTGAATTCCACACCTCTAAGCCCCTTATCCCATAAAAACCCCTAGCTTCCAAGCCTCGTGGCCAACATCCATAATCTCCTGTGTGGGATGCAAGTCGGTCTGGAGCTCCATCACTAAAATACCTTGTGTAATTACATCAAGATGGTCTATTAGTGATTTTTTGGGTGCACACCGAATCGGGAATTGAGTGGGGGTTTCCCCACTAAGTTCTATCAGTGGCACATATGTAGCAGATGTGCAGCTTGCAACAACTGGAGTGGAGGCTCTCCTTAAAGCTGTAGTCTGACTGTGGTATCCATTTCCCAGCAGGGCTGCCTTGTCTAGTTTCAGTGGAAGAGAATGTGCCGATGTGCCAGGGTAGGGGGATACTCAGAGGGGAGTGGGCACTCTCTCATAGGAGAAGAGGAGGGGAATGGAGGGAGGATCTTTGTGAGTGGGGGACTGGAAAGGGCAGGGTTTAGGATGTAAATGAATATAAATTTTTTAAAAAGTCCTATTTATAATCACACAAGCCTACTTCTGGTCTCTTAGTTAGCAGTGTGTACACCTAGCATGGGTGCCATTATATCACAAACTGATGTCAGCAGAAAACCATTGTCCCCAGACATACACAAGAATTTAACCCAAGGGATGGGGGAATTCTAAAGTATCTGCAGCTTCACTAAGAACCTGAGTATGAACACCCTTCCTGGTAACCCATAAACCAGACTCTCCACATGGCTCTTTCCCTCTGCTGTAAACAGGCTAGCCATGCTAATCTCTGATCTAAAGTCATGTTCACATCTCTGTTCATTCCCATCTGTCAGGCAACATCATGGAGCTTTATGCATAGAGTAAATACTAGCTCTTTGACCTTAACCACTCTAGTTAGGTCACATAAAATCCAGGGGAAAGTCACTCTTGGCAATACAGCCCTAGCCTATTCTATTGTAGAGGGAATATTTTCCAGAGCACAGGGAAGCTACAGTACTTTTTTTTAAACAGAAAGAAACATTGAAAGATTTAATTTTGGATGAACAAACGTTTTTTTCTACCAATAGAAGAGCACTTTCACTGGAATATATGAAAAGAGCCATCCTTCCATGCCCCAGGCTTTGCATCTCTAAATGGGCACTTGAACTGGAACCCATTCGTAGAGATACTAAAAGTATCACACAGTGTAAGACATGAAAATCCTTAACAGTCTGTTATTATGACTTCTATTCAGCATTATATATGACTATTAATTGATTTCCAATAATTTGGAAATGTCTTAAAATCAGCTTTTCACTCTCATTAGCTCTCAGGCCTCAAGGATCTCATTAATGATATCTTCAGAAACTATTGCATGAGTTACCTGTTTGTAGTTCAACAATCTTGGATCCTAAGAGAAAACCAGCTTGTGATCAGATTCACTCACACAAAGGCCAGGTCCTTCTTCTCTGTTTCCAGAATCCTTTAAATGAACTATCACTTCATATGACAACACTTGCATATGATTCCTTACTACATACCAAGTCACCTAAAGGCAAGGTTTCTTTGACCCAGAATGTAATACAGGACTTGCCAAGTGATATATTCACATCACCATCACAACCACCACCATCACCACCACCACCATCATCATCATCACCACCACCATCATCATCATCATCATCAAGTTTTGCTGAATGTGTCTATCTCTGTAGTTGTAGCTCCCTGTCAGGACAACGAGATACAGCCACTCCTCTGAGAAAATCCCCTTGGGAATCTTCACATCAGCATTACCATACATATACACATTCCCCGTATCCTAAAATTACTTTTCCGATTCATTTTTCCTATTCTAGAACTTCTACAAATGAAATTACCATTTTTATGCCTATAATTCTTTCACGTTGCAAAATATTTTGGAACTACATCCACACAGATGTAGGCGGTGGGGATTTACGACTTTGTATTGTAGAGTGGTCATGTGTGAGTGTAGCATGATTTTTAAGTTCACTTTTGTTTTGATAGAATTTTCTGTTATTCATAAAACTGCAACAAAAACTACTATACATGTTTTCATTGATCTTTAGTAAATGTCTAGGAAAGGAATTTTGTCATAGGATATAGGCATATTTAATTTTATAACAAAATGTGTGAGCTAATGTATAGACCTCTTCTCTTCCACTGAAGTGTTGTCTCTACAGAGTTTCTCAACTGAAGTTTTTTTTTTTTTTTTTTTTTTTTTTTTTTTGAGACAAGGTTTCTCTGTATAGCCCTGGCTATCCTGGAACTCACTTTGTAGACCAGGCTGGCCTCGAACTCAGAAATCCACCTGCCTCTGCCTCCTGAGTGCTGGGATTAAAGGCGTGCGCCACCACCGCCCGGCTCAACTGAAGTTTTAGTTGTGGCATTATAAATTTTCCCCTATACTCTTGATTTCTGTTACATATGTTTTAAGACCTTCTTTCACCATATATATTTAGAATCAAAATTTTTCTTGCAAAACTAATGCCTAAATTATTATGAAATGTCTCTCACCTTGATAAAATTTTTTCTCTCAAGTTGTACTGATATTAATACAGACATTCCACTTTTATTATGATTAATATTTGTGTGACATATCTTTTTATATCCTTCTTCTACTTCGGATCTGCACATTTAAGGCATAGCTCTTATGAACCAAGTATCTAATAAAGTTTTGATTGTTTCCCAGTATGACAATCTCTAAAAAATTAATTGGTAATTAATTGGGACTTGTATTCCCTTTTCATTTTGGGAAATGAATTATGTGGCTGGGCTTAGATTCAATATCTTAATATTTGTTTTTATTTGTCTCATACTTTCTGTCTGTTCCTTCTTTCTTAATTCCCTCTCTGTTTGATACTAAAGTGATATTTCATTTTTATCCTTTTTGGCTTTTTAGCTACAATTCTTCAAGAACTAACTGACTGCCCCCAGGAGTTCACGTTTATCTTTAATGTACCATAGTTTGTATGCATGTAATACTTCCATTTAACATGTGTTCCTTCTTTGAACTACTGTTGTTATATATTTTACATAGGCACATTCTGAAATTCCCATATCACATTGTTACTTTTTCTTCCACTCGTCAACATTTCAAAAACTTTAAAAATAGAATTTAAATGCCTTTTATATTTAGCCATATATTTCTATTCCCGACACTTTTCATTCTGTTGCCAGAACCTACTTTCTCTCTGGCATTACTTTCTTCATGCCATGAATGCTTTTCAAATGCTGCAAGTATTTTTTTTCCTGTGTTTTAAAAGGATTTTTGTTTTTATATTTGTTTTTTGGTAATTTGACCATGTTCTATTCATATATACTTTTCATTTCTTTTTATTTTTCCATTTGTTTGGCTGGCTGTTGTTGTTGTTGTTGTTGTTGTTGTTGTTGGCTGGGGGTGCTTTATTAAAATTTTACTGTGCCTTCAATCACAATATAAAAGGCAGTTTGGAATCACTGTTCAGTTTTTTTTCTTTTCATTTTTATTCTTCTCTCATATAATACATCCTAACTACAGTTTCCCCCCCTCCCAAGAAACCCCTCACGTTCCCTCTCCCCCACATCCATTCCTCCTCAGTCTCCCTTCAGAAAAGATCTGAACTGTGATGGACATCCATCAACCACACCATAACAAGTTACAATAAGACAAACAGGGCTGGGTGAGGCAACCAAATAGGAGAAGAAGGGTCCTAAGGGCAGGTGAAAGAGTCAGAGACACTCCCATTCCCACTGTTAGGAGTCCCACAAAAACACCAAGCTAACAACCATAGCATATTTACATAGGACCCACTACAGACCCATGTGGGCTCCTTTACTGGAGCTTCAGACTTGACGAGTCCTGCAAAGCTGATTCTGTGGGCTGTGTTCTTCTGGTGTTCTTAACCCCTCTGGTTCCTACAGTTCTTCTTTTGCCTCTTCCATGGGTTCTCCAAGCTCTAAGGGGTTGAACCAGATGAAGATCTCCAGTTTTGGCTCTCTGTGCACCTAATGTTTGGTTGTGGGTCTCTACACAATCTGCTCCCATCAGCTGCCTGTGGAAGTCTCTCTGATGACGATTGGTCTAGGCACTGATCTATGAATGAATCATCATATCATAGCAGAATATCATTAGGAACCATTTTATTGATTTTTTTTTATTTTCCTATCCTAGGTCTCTAGGCCATCCGGTCTCCAGTTCCTGGTCATTCAGGCAGTGTTGGGCATGGGATCTCTTTTGGAGAATGGCCCTCAAATTAGGTCAGTCATTGGTTAGCCATTCCCACAGTTTCTGAGCTTCCACTTCCCCACACATCTTGTAGGCAGGATAGATTATAGGTTGCAGGTTTTGAGGCTAGGTTGATATTTCTGCCCCATCAAGTTGCCTGGTTACAAAAGATGGCCATTTCAGGCTCCATATTCTCCATTACTAGGAGTCCTCATCAGGGTCACCTTCACAGAATCCTGGGAGTCTCTACCATACTGCTTCCACATTGCCCCCTCCACATGCCCTCTGGTTTAAGTTGTCCCTTCTCATACTCAATCCCTGAATCCCTCATCATCACTGGCTCGCTCCTGTTCCTATTCCCACCCACCGCCAATCCACCCACAAAAGTCTATTCTGTTTTCCCTTCCCAGTGACTCTCATGCTTCCCCTTTGTTACTTAGCCTTTCTGGGCCTGTGGGTTGTAGCATGATTATCATTTACTTAATAGCCAATAGCCTCTTATAAGTGAGTACATTCTATGTTCATCTTTCTGGGTCTGAGTTACCTCACTCACAATGATTTTTACTAGTTGCATCCATTTGCCTGCAAATTGTATGATATCAGGTTTTGTTTTGTTTAGTTTAGTTTTGTTTTGCTTTGCTTTGTTTTAACAGCTGAGTTGAGTAAAACTCCATTGTGTAAATGTACTACATTTTCTTTATTCAGTCTTCAGTTCAGGGACATCTAAGAAAGCATCTTCAACAAATGTTGCTGATCTAACTGGATGTCATGTAGAAGAATCCAAGTAGATTCACAGTCATTATCCTGTACAAAACTCAAGTCCAAGTGGATCAAAGACCACAACATAAAACCAGATACACTGAACCTAATAGAATAGATGGTGGAGAATAGCCTGGGATACATTAGCATAGGAGACAATTTCCTGAAAAGAACACCAATACCACAGGCACTAAAATGGACAATTAATAAATAGGAGGAAAAACTTTTACATTGTCTCCTGCTGAGATTGAAGGATACTATCTTTGCACTTGGCTTTTAATATGGACTCTAAAGGACTGAATTCAGAACCTCCTGTTTATGCAGCAAACACAACAGTGCCTGGCCATCTCTTTAGATCTTCATGCATCTTTTCTAAAGTTTTACTCTGAAAAATGTAGACTAAAATATTTTTCCAATTCATTTTTCTTATATCAGACTGATTAAATAATTAGAAATAGTTATTTTATCTGTCTGACTATGCCATCTACCCAACATGAATTTGAGATTATTTGAGTTTTTTTATTTTAAAGATTATTCATAAAGTATTATTATTACCTGACTGTGCAAAGAATTACCATGATTCCAAAGTCAAATTCTGCAAAATACAGTTTTTAAAAGACTTGTTAGCCGGGCATGGTGGCGCACGCCTTTAATCCCAGCACTTGGGAGGCCGAGGCAGGTGGATTTCTGAGATCGAGGCCAGCCTGGTCTACAAAGTGAGTTCCAGGACATCCAGGGCTACACAGAGAAACCCTGTCTCAAAAAACCAAAAAAAAAAAAAAAAAAAAAAGATAAAAGACTTGTTTTCTTTTCTTCTCCAGTTTTTGAGACAGAGTATTTCTATGTAGCCCTGATTGTCTTAGAACTTGCTATATTGTCTAAGCTAGCTTTGAGTTAGGAGAAATATGTCTGCCTTTGCCTCTACCTCCTTCCTCCTGCCTTCCCTGCCTCTCTTGTTTCTCAGGCCTCTCCTGTCCCCTGACCTCTGCCCCTGCCCCCTGCCTCCACTGCCTCCACTGCCTCCACTGCCTCCACTGCCTCCACTGCCTCCACTGCCTCCACTGCCTCCCCTGCCTCCACTGCCTCCACTGCCTCCACTGCCTCCACTGCCTCCACTGCCTCCACTGCCTCCACTGCCTCCCCTACCTCCCCTGCCTCTCCTGCCTCCTGCTTCCTCTGCCTCCTCCTGTCTCTGCTGCCTCTGCCTCCTCTGCCTCTATGCTCTGCCCAGTGCTGGGATTAAAAGCATGCAGCATCATGCCCAGCAAGATTCATTTTGTTCTTTGCTTATTCTACACTGTTTTGTTCCATCAAAAGGTAGCCATTTAAAAATTTTTAATTTTCACTTTTTGAACTAAATTTACATATGTATCCACGAAAATGTCTGTGTCTGTGTATCTATGTGTGAATGTGTATAGACATGTTATATTTTTGATCATATTGTTTGTCAGAGTTTCCAAAGTGCTCAAAAAATTACAGTACAGACTAAGAATACTACAAAACAAAATAAGCAGATTTTGTGGTTGTGTCTGTTTGAAAGTTGCTTGGATTTCCATGGAACCATATGCCACAAGACCAGAACTTTTAGAGTTGTCAGCAAAACAAGGGTAAAGTTAGGCATTCATAAGACATATGGGGTTCATCAAATTGGTTACCCTCTGATTTTCCTGAGACCACAGGAGTTCATTTTTAGCTCATGGGTGATTGGACTTACCCTTAACCATAAGCTTGATTCAGCAGTTCACCATGCCCCAGACTCTCCTTCCTTCTTTGGTATTATTGTTAATCCAGTTTTATTTGTTTTTTGAACATATTCCTGCTCACTGTGGGGAGGAGGAGTGTGGTACAAGCTGTCAGTAATGCCTGTGAACTGTGTTTCACTCAGGACTGTAACTCGAAGAGCCTTCCTTCTCTCATTCCACAATACTCCTCTCCAGAAAAGCCTGGAGTGGCTTCATCTTGAGACTTCAGTCCTCTCTAGTCTGCAGCTAGGTCTAGGTAGGAAGTATGTTAGGGCCCCACACTCACATGTTATTGGCCTAAGCTCTTGGCAAATGTTTTTGTGCCATTTGCTTTGTCTCCAACCACTCTTATTTGGAACACAGATCTCCCATTTAGAGTCTGCCCATTTGTTTCCTCCTAAGCATACCTACCCTAATGGCTATCTTATGATCTGCCCTTTCCTTCCACTAGCAGGCTGTCAATGCCAACGTAGTGCTATTCACTTCTCTTGGCAATGACTCCTTTCATCCTTTGATGCACCCTGCTGATAAGCAACAATTGCAAATATTACTGATCTTACACAGGACTCAGCGAACACTCCTGTCAGCTTCAGCAGACAGCTCTAAGGCACCACATCACTCTAAGCTCTTGTGCAACTACAAAGCCCAGAACAACCAGACTCCTTTGATGCTTCATAGGGTGTGGAGGTTTGAATATGCTTGGTCTATGAGAAGTGGTACTATTGGGAGGTGTGGCCTTGTTGGAATAGGTGTGGCTTTGTTGGAGGAAGTGTATCGGTGAGCTTTGAGGGCTCCTAGAGCCCAGGCCCCACCCATTGATAAAAAAGAGCTTCTTCCTAGCTGCTTGGGGATTCCAGTCTCTCCTGGTTGCTTTCAGATCAACTTTCAGCTCCTTCTCCAGCACCATGTCTGCCTGCATGCTGTCATGCTTCTTGCTATGATGAAATTCTAAACTGTAAGCCAGCCCCAGTTAAATGTTTGCCTTTATAAGAGTTGCCTTGGTCATGGTGTCTCTTCATAGGAGTGGAAACACTACCTAAGACCTGTGGTCTGCAACAAGTCTGCTAGTTTGCAACTAACTCTTTAAACTTATTAATGATAAGAACATGGGGGCTGGTGAGATGGCTCAGTGGGTAAGAGCACCCGACAGCTCTTCCGAAGGTCCGGAGTTCAAATCCCAGCAACTACATGGTGGCTCACAACCATCCATAATGAAATTGACTCCCTCTTCTGGAGTGTCTGAGGACAGCAACAGTGTACTTACATATAATAAATAAATAAATAAAATCTTTAAAAAAAATGGCCATCTTTAACATGTCAGTTTGATTTACAAATATCAAAGTTAACATAGTGTTTAAAAAAAAAATGTGGGCAAGTTATTTGAACAATGTGTGCCTGGGCTCTCTAACCAGTAGAATGAGCATAGAGACTACCTATGTAATATGGTGGCTTTGAGGCTTAAGTTGTATACATAAAGTTCTTAGGACAGTGTTTGATGTGTGGAAAAACAATGGCCAAGTGGTAGCTTGTAGAGAGTAGTGCTCATAAATGCACAATTGTGAACCATAGAAAGCCCTAAATAGCATACATCTAAACTTAATATCCAACTATAGATCAAAATAAATGTATTATATTATTTACATTATTCTTCTTAAGTTTAAAAGAAGTTACACAGAGCTGAAGGGGACTGAAGCCCCATAGAAGGAACATCGATATGAACTAACCAGTAAACTCAGAGCTCCTTGGATACCACCAACCAAGGAAAACACATGGTGGAACTTGTGGCTCTAGCTGTATATGTAGCAGAGGATTGCCTAGTGGGTCATCAATGGGAGAAGAGGCCCTTGGTCCTGTGAAGGCTCTATGCCCCAGTATAGGGGAATGCCAGGACCAGGAATGGGAGTGGGTGGGTTGGGGAGCAAGGGGAAAGAGGAGGGGATAGGGGATTTTCGGAGGGGAAACTAGGAAAGAGGCTAGCATTTGAAATGTAAATAAAGAAAATATCTAATAATAATAAAAAGAAGTGACACTGAGAATTTATAGTTAAAATGAACTTGGAGATCACACTGACCCAAACTCTATATAGAAAATCATCCAAAGAAAATAAAAATTCTCTAGAGTTGTAAAAACAACATAATCTATGATAGGAGCTATTCTTCTAACCATTTTTAGTAGTTGGTGAATAGTAAGAATGTGTGAAGGATTTCTGTTGTTAGTATTTGTGTGGGTTTGAATAAAAAATGGCCCCATAGATCCATAGGTAGTGGCACTATTAGGGTGTGGCCTTGGAGTGGGTGTGACTTTTTTGGAGGAAGTGCACCAGTAGGTGGCAGTCAAGCCCATCTCAGTGGTGCTTAAGGATTCAGATGTAGAACTCCTAACTCCTTCTCCAGCGCCATGTCTGCCTGGACACCACCATGCTTCCTAGCATGCTCATAATGGACTGAACCTCTGAAACTGTAAGCCAGCACCGATTAAATGTTTCTCTTTATAAGTGTTGTCATGGTCATGGTGTCAGTTCATAACAACAAAACACAAACTAAGACATACTTTTGTTTGTTTCTTAGTTTTTGTTTTGTTTTGTTTTGTTTTGTTTTGTTTTGTTTTGTTTTGTTTTGTTTTGTTTTGTTTTGTTTTGTTTTGTTTTAGGAGACAGCAGCTTACTCCATAGCCAGGACCAGCCTCAGAGTTATGATCCTCTTGCTTCTGCCTTCTGAGTACTTGGGTTACAGGCATGCACCATCATTCCAGGCTCTTGAGTCTGTGCTTTTTAATCTCTGTTTGTTTACTATTTTACAGGGCTTGATAGAATTCTAATCATTCCTGCCCAATAAAATTATCAACTACTACATAGTTTCTAAGACTTAGATAAGCTCGTAGCATTGTCGTAAATTAAAATGATAGTTATTGTTATATAGGCATATTAACTATGTAAGTTTGTGTATATGTTCATGAATGTGTACATGCATATGAAGGGCAAAGACCAATATCAGCTGTTTTTCTCATTTACTCCCTTCCTTAATTTTTGAGACGAGGCGTCTCACCAAATCAAGAGTTCAATGATTTGACTAGACTGAATGGCCAGCAAGCTCCCTGGGATCCCCTATTCCTTCCTCCTGAGAGCAGAGAATACGGGTGTGCACCACACTATATCAATGCTGTTTGACATGGGTTCTAGGGATCAAACTCAAATCTTCATGTTTTCACTTCTGACACTACCAATATGTTCCCCACTCACAGGAGTGGCTGCAGGGACTCCTAACTGGTCAAAGTCTTCAGAACATGTGACTGAGTACTCAGCCATGGACAGTTCAGCCATTCTAACTTTTAGGAAATAGAACAGAAGAGAAGAAAAAAAAATCAAGACCTGGAGTAAGTGGTAGGGCATTGTGGAATGCAGATTCCTGGGTGCTATATGACCATTGAAGATTTTTTTTTTGAAAACTTAGATTTTATTCTCTTTATTGAAGGGAGGGGGATATGTGTTCCAGAGCATACATGTGGAGGTCAGAGGGCAAGTTGTGGGAGTCAATTCTTTCTTTCTACTTTATGGGTTCCAGGTATTAATCTCAGGTCATTAAGCCATGTGGCAGGCGGCTCTACCCACCAAAGTATCTTGTGGGCACATATCATTGCACTCTTAAACTCAACAGCAATAGGAGTACCCTCACAGTACTTCCAAAAGATTGGGCTGCCAACATTTCCGCACAGAGTAGAGAGGCGTACATGAATTGCCTGAGGATCTATAAGCAGTTAATGCCTCTGGAAAGGGAGAGATATTTTCTTCAATGATATAGCCACTGGTAAGATGTCTATGCGCCTGTAAACAACCTTCCCACCTATGCTCCTGTAAGTAACACAGTTGAAACTCACTGAGTCACTGAAACAAACAACAAATCCAAAAAGACATGATAGTAGTAGAGCAACTAGCTGGGAAGAGAATCAGAGGGTAGATATGATTAAAATACATTATAGACTTGTACCAGAATAGAACAATGGAACAATGAAATCACTTCATGGGTACAATTTATATATATATATATATATATATATATATATATATATATATATATATATATATATATATATATATATATCCACTAAGAGAAACAGAAATAGAAACAACTTTATAAAATATCCCATGCCCTTAGAAATGACTATCTCTAATTAGAATTCTCTATCTTTAGTCTGACTAGAAGAGAAATCACAAACACTCTTTCTTTGATTTCCCCCAAAGAAGTGCACTTTTAATTTCATTCCATCCAGTAACTGGTATAACATGCTGTTCATTCCTATTATAAACTCAAGAAAGCAAGAAACCATTCTTTTGATTTCCTCATAGGTTTACCCCAGCCACAAAATAGGATCTTTGTCTGGCCTCCCTCTGCAGGCACGCCCTCCAAAAAGAGGATATTTAGCTGGCTGTAAGAGACAGGGCTCCTGCCCCTTTGACCACATGAACCTCAAGAAAACAACTCTTGCATTAAAGACCAAGAAATTGGAATCCTGTCTCTCTGCCTGTGGCTGCATGTAGCCAGCTGGCACCCTTGAAGGTCTGAAGCATCTCTCTGTAGATGAACTCTATCTGCAGGTAAGTTCCAAAGTGAAGCAGGATTTAGAAAGGAAATCATGAGATTTTTGTCTTTGGGTCCGAGCCATGTGCACCTATAAAGATAGAGGAATGCAGTGAATTGGGTTTTCTTCATAACCCTCCAGGCAGTTTCTAGGGAATGAAGATTCTAATAAAGTAAGAAACAAGCTTCAAGGAACTTAGAGTGGCATAGAGTTTCCATATGTTCTGCATCTACTTCTGTGACATTATTAAGCTATCAGGTTATAGCCTTTATCTCTATTTGTAGGCTGTGCCATACAAAAATAGAACCTTGGTTTGTCCTGTAGTCTCAGAAACCAGCAAACCCCATAGGTGCTAGTATGTGCTCCTATACTCAGGCGAAGCAAGGCACACAGAATGTTTACTCGGTCTGACTTTTGAACAGGACCTCATTTTGAAAATCAACACCTATAATTTGTTTGGAGTCTGTAAGCTGATTGCTAGCACAGAATGTTCAGTTCTCATGTTCTCCAGTTCTTTTTCACAAGCTTCTAAATAAAAATGTTTTCTTTCTTACTTGCTGTTTTTACTTTCTGGGTGGGGTGTAGAGGCCCTTCCTGTATCTGCTTAAAAAGGAACTTTCCAAATTAGTCTGTCCTATAAATGTACTTTGCTTCCTGCCATACTTGAGTGAGAGTGGGAAGAAACAGGTTCAAGCAGGCTAAATGAATTGTAAAATCCACAGAGTGCATACAACACACCAGGGTCTTATTCAAATGGAGATTCCTGCTTAGGGTGTGAAGTTGTGATTTTACATTACAAAATACTCCCAAAAGTTTTTATGTATCTGACAAAAAAATCATCCTTTGAGTAAGAGGGAAGAGGATGGTTTACTTCACAAATATTCAACACTTTTTAATTATAATACATGCCAAGCACTGGGTTGGGAAACTAATTAGGAATATAACAATATTTACCCTTAAAAGGCCCACAGCTGGGAATGGAGAGATGGCTCAAGTGTTAGAAGTACCAGATCTTTCCAGAGGACCCAGGTTTGATTTCTAGCACCCACATAACAGCTAACAACTGTTTGTAACTCCATTTCAGGATAATGTGATGCCCTCTTCGGGATTTCTTAAGCCTGGGGCAGCAGATGGTGCATATAAATACAGGCAAGACATATAAAATAAAGTAAATTTTTAAAGTCCCCAGTCTAATGTGGAAGCCAACATAACAAATTCTGTGTAAATTCTGTGATCATCATGAGCATAAGAAGATGAATTGTCATTGCATACACTAGCAAGATTGTGCTGATAGGACCCTGATATAGCTGTCTCTAGTGAGACTACGCTGGGGCCTAGCAAACACATAAGTGGATGCTCACAGACAGCTATTGGATGGATCACAGGGCCCCCAATGGAGGAGCTAGAGAAAGTAACCAATGAGCTAAAGAGATCTGCAACCCTGTAGGTGCAACAACATTATGAACTAACCAGTACCCCGGAGCTCTTGACTCTAGCTGCATATGTATCAAAAGATGGCCTAGTAAGCCATCACTGGAAAGAGAGGCCCATTGGACACGCAAGCTTTATATGCCCCAGTACAGGGGAACGCCAGGGCCAAAAAGTGGGAATGGGTGGGTAGGGGAGTGGGGGGGGGGATATGGGGGACTTTTGGGATAGCATTGGAAATGTAAATGAGGAAAATACCTAATTAAAAAAAAGAAGATGAATTGTAGATTGAGATGAGAAATTTGAACGTATACCTCACCAAAGAAGATACAGAGAAGGCAATTAAGCCGCTTAAAGGTGGCCAGGACCACATATCGTGATGGAATTTAAAGTGTAAACAGCCATGAGACATTATCACTAAACATTAGCATGGTGATATTCCAAAACATGACATCACATGTTAGCTAGGAAGCTGGTAGGAATACAAAGTGGTAAAGCTATCATAGCGAGCCATCATAGTGATTATTACAAAAGTAAACACACCTCCAGGCCAACAGTCATCTCCCTTGACTTTTATCCAAATAAAATGAGAGTTCCTTCCTATATAAAGACTTACACACAAATGTTTATAGCACTTCATAATTACCAAAACTTGGAAGCAACTGAGAATTCCTTCAGAAGGAAAATGAATAAACTCTAAGATGTCCCGGCAATGAAATGTTATTCATCCCTGAGAAGAAATAAACTATTAAGCTATGGAAAAACATGAAGGAACACATTACCGCATCAAAGAAGCCAGTATGAAAAGGATACATAAGATATAACTCCAACTATTCTGGAAAATGCAAAGCAATAGATACAATTCATAGATGACACACTCTCAAGGAGTTAAGAGAACAGAAAGGGTAAAGACGTGGAGCATGAGACAGTGTCCAGGAGGAGACATAGCAGGGTTGCTCTGTAGGTTGCCCTAGCAATGTGTACAAGTGAAAATCATAAAAACGACAGCACCAAGAATATATACCCTAAGACAAACTAGAGACATAGGTTGGTAATGACATCTCACCTTTGGTTCTCATTCGATTAAAATTCTCCTATCCTACAGGTTGTTGGGGGCAGAGGGGAGGGCATGCAGCTGAGAATATTGCAGAAAAGAGCACATGGAAAATGTTAGTGTTTTCTTCTTAATATTTCTCGGCTAAAAATTAACTTTTAATTATTTTAATTCTTTTTATATATTTTAATGAAATTTTTTCATAAAATATATTCTGATCATAGTTTCCCCTCCCCAAATGCCTCCTCCAAAATTTTCCCCACCTGCCCAATTCTACACCCTTTCTTTCTTTATTTCTCTAGAAAACAAATAGGAAAACAAAACGGAATAAAAAATTTTAGAAAAGAACCCCAAGAAACAAACACACATACAACACACATGTGCACATGCACGCACAAGCGAACAAAATCCATTATAAAGATCATTAGCTATAATATACAAACAAAAGACCACTGAGGTCAAACAAAGCAATATGAGGCAAAGTCTACAAAAATGCCGGAGTCTTTTTGTGTTGTCCATGGGGGAAAAATACAGAGACTCACAGACAGACAGTATGTATAATGTGAGAGATCTTAGAACATTTAGTGCTAAACGGGATGCCTCCATCAAGCCCCTCCCCTCGGGGCTCAGGGAATCCTGCTGGAACAGGAGGCAAATCATTTTAAGAGAGGATAGAGGACAAGGAAGCAAGTCTCTCTCTCCCTCTCTCTATTTCTCTCTCTCTTTCTATTTCTCTCTCTCTTTCTATCTCTCTATTTCACTCTCATTCTAGTTTACTTTTTCTTTAAGTAATTGCTTTACATCCAGATCTCATCAGCTTCACCTCCCTCCCCTTCTCCCAGCCCCTTGCTCTCACCTCACCTCCCTTCATCTTCCTATCCTCCCTTTCTCCTCAGAGAAGGGGAGGCTTCCCATGGATATCAGCCCACCTTGATCTACCAAGTTAAAGTAGGATAAGGTGTATCTTCTCCTAGTGTGGCTAGGAAAGGCAAAATAAGGCCTTTTAGACACAGTAGGGCAGACACGTGTATGATCTCACAGAGACTCAGGCAGCATGCCCAGGGGTTCTAGATCTGCACAAGATGGGTTTCTAGAACTGAAAGTAGTAGATACAAGCCCCTTAATCTTGAAGCTATCTCCAATTAATTACCACTCAAAAATGAAAACTTAATTTTCTCCAGTGGAATCTCACTGGATCTACAAACCACTCTTAAGGGCAGACCCTATTCCTAGCTGTATATGACCACCACAAAATGAACTCAATGACAACTTTGTTTTGTCAGGGCATTAAAAAAAAAAACCTTACAGACCCTTTGGATTTATATTATGGCTTCTGATTCTGGGTTTTCATGACATTCCTTTGTGTGTGTGTGTGTGTGTGTGTGTGTGTGTGAACATGTGAGTCATTGCATACATCTATGTATGTGTCTTGTGCTTTTTCTTTGTTTTTTTTCTTCTGTTTGTTTTGTCCTATTCTGATTCGTTTTTGTCTTATTTTATTATGATTTTTTAGATACCTATTTGTTTTCTAAGCAGAGACAGAAAGGGTGTGGATCTAGATGAGAGGGGAGGTGGGAGAAGTTGAAGAAGGAAAAACTGTAATCAGAATATGTTGTATTAAATATATTTTAAATAAAAGAAAAATTAGAAATAAAATGCTCAGTAAATTTTCACCTGGTCATGCAGGCTCTGGAATACTTACATCTAAACCATAGACCTGGACTGTTCTCAGCCATGGTCAGAGAAACTTCTCACTGTGGTAGGTGTGGCCAATGCAGAGAGTTATAGCAAGTAACTGTTGCTTGAAGAACAAGGGTGAAGAACAAGTGGTCGTTGAGGGTTTAGCTATACCTGTGGCATCTCTACCCACTCCCTTCCAATGCTCGAGGAAGATGAGTGAAGCAGGACAGGGAAAGAACCTGAGACCTGAGTCACAGGAAAGAGTATAGTAAAATACTAGCTGCTGGACGTGACGGGAGTGTTGTCCTCTTAAACTCACAGCAGCTGGGGTTATTTGTACAAGACCTATACCAGATTGGTGCCATCAATGTCCCTTGTGGATGGAGAAGGGACATAAGATGGCTGCTCTGGCCTGGAGAGCTATTGGCAGTTGATTGCTGGGGGAAAGGGTGAAGGAGTCATTTGTCAATTTTCAGGTAAATGTTAATAATTTTACTGTCTTACTGGGTACAAGTGACAATCTTAAAGTTCAAGGAAATCATGAAATCATCTCCCACTTGTGAGTTAGGTAACCATGAAAATAATGCTGGAACAAATTTATTTGAGGAGCTACAACATACATATTTACTAAGTAGGAATAAGAGCATAAATGCTATGTGATTGGCAAACAAGGTACAAACAGAATTGATCATTCATTGAGGTGAAATCTTGAGCAGCGTCTTTCATTGTAAAACATATTAGAACATGCTTAGTAAGTGAGAGTGCTTGTTATGCAATCATGAGGACCTGAATTTCAGTTCTCCACATCCTTGTAAAAAGCTGGGCATGAGCAAATATAGTCTAGCAATGTGGGGGTCAGGGATGGGAGGATCCATCGCTGGCTTGCTGCTTGCTAGCAGAGCTCCAGGTTCAATGAGAGACCTTCCCTTAACAGAATAAAGTGGAGTGCAATAGAAAAGGGTGCCTGACTTTCTCTTCTGGCTCCTGCATACACATGTGTGTACACCACGCACATACACCATATACACACATACATGCATACCCAAATATACATGTACACACAACGTTTTTAAAAGATTGTTTTAAACAGAGTAGAGCGAAGTATTTTCCTTTTAAAGCCGGAGACAATTCTGAAAGATTTGCTTAAGTTGCCTGTTGATCTGATAAGAGAGACAGAGTGCAGTACTCATCCCCCTCCCATCCTTCCTGTTTCTATTTTGAAGATGAGCAGCTATTCTAAGGTCTTTTTTGCATAAATTCCCACAAATGCACCTGCCTGAACAAGCTTAACTAGAAGTGGTTGTAACATGTCTGAAAACATTGTTTGTTGTTCTAGATTCAGGGAACTGGAACCCGAGGTGAGCAGTAGGTGAGAAAAGCTGTGTAGTAAGGCCTCTTTATTCACTGTTTATGGATACATTCTCAACTCCCTTCCATTCTCACCAGTCTACGTGTTATTTTCTATAAATGACTCATTTTCTCTAGTACTTTGCACCTTCTAAGCAAACTAAAAAAAGCACAGCAAAAGGACTGGTTTCTCTTGTCTTATTTCCAGGCGTCACATCTTGCATTTGCATGCTAGCACACACATGCACAGGCACACCCACATATATGCATGCAATTACATAGACAGTTTATGTGTTTGCTCCAGTGGCTTCTAACTCAGGCCCAATCTGCTGTATACTAAGACTATGCCATTATTCAGTTTTAGGGTCTGAGAACTCAAGCCTCAAGCTGATGAATAAAATTATGAGCTATTTTTAAGTAATTAGACTCAATCCGGAAATTCAGAACACCTGATAATCATCTTCTTGAACAGCTGCAATGTCAGAATTTAAACCTGAGTGATCTCCATAGGCCCTACTTCATTACATATGATTTTTTCTGATTCACTTCCTCAGAATCAAGAAACAGGCATTAATGAATGCATGCCAGTCCCTACGGATCAACTCAATATTCAAGATTCTCCTTTCATAAATTGCCCTTTGAGCTTGCTCTCACGTAAAGCAAAAGGTGGGCTAAAAGTTCGCTCTAGATTGATAATATATCCATTCCCATGGACACTTGTTCATAGGCCCATACGTACCATATGTATATTAATCCAGCAGCATTGAATCACATTCATGTGCGTTAATCTTGATCCAAACACTACCACGCTGATTGCAAATCCACTCACTATATGTGGATGAGCCCTTTACTACCTACCTTACTTTCTCAATCAAGCCAGCTGAAGGTGAGCATCTCACTGGTGGGGATAAGGATCGTTGGCACCACATCTATCTGGCATATGCTATATCTGTATTATACCAATTACCCTTTCTAATCTTTTTCTGAATTGAGTCCAAGATAATTTTTCTTTCACATTAAAAAAAATAATAAAGCATTATCTATATAGATTGACATGGGTAATTGTCTTATCATGACTGACTGAGAGCATACAATCATTACTATATTTATGACTAGTTAGTCAAACTGGGCCATTCTTTTTCTAGAATGTGTAGTGAGCAGATCCAAATAACACGCTTCTTTCTCCCCTGTAAGTCTGTTTGGTAGTTCCAAAGAAAATATTGAATTCACACATTGGGTACGACATGGTGCGACATGGTCAATTTTAAAAGCCCTATTATTCTGCTATTCGTAATATGAGTTTTCCCAGGGAAGAGTCTGTCTTGTACAAAACTCTCCCAAAGTTTTCAGGAGAAATTTTAACTAAATACTTCATGGACCTTTAAGACGCAGCACCAGCACAGAGCATCTTAATTGAAACTTTCCAGGTTGAAGGTTATTTGAAACTGAAGGTCCAGACAGAGGTATTGACAGGCACTCATGCAGTGTAGGCTGCCTGGCTCAGTGGCAGGTTTAACTTCTCACACAAATGGATGCATATTCTGTGGGTGCCTCCTGCATGTTGTTTTCCTGTCTTGGATTCCTTCCAATAACACAATGGTTCAAAGAAGCATAAACAATGCCCTGGTTGTTTCTCTCTGATTGCAAGCTAATTGTCAATTCAGATTCATCCTGCATGCTAGACCAGGGATCATTATCATAAATTCCAGTTCCTGATGGCAGTGCTTGGTGATTTGTCCTGGAACTGGCTGGAATATCAACCTATAAAAGAAAAGAGATATACCACATAAGGATGCGACAAAACATAATCATTATTGGACTATGAGGGAAAGGCTACATTATGTCAAGCATTTTGTCCCTCCTATAAACCACTTTATATCTACATTCTCATTAAACTTTGTACTATCAAAGGGTGAAAGTGTTGGATTTGGTTTGCTTGTTTGTTTTTATTTTTTTAATGTTATGTCCAGGTCCACATGAGTGTTAGGCAGGTATTTAACCATTGAGCTCCAAAGGCCAAACATCTGAAGTCATCTATGGTCATCCCAAACACTTGTTTTATGATTTATCATGGGTCATTGGAGGTCACAGTGCATACACGCAACGTTCATTCAATGGGAAATCACAGTTCCAAGTTCACAGGAAAAGAAAAATAATCCAAAGAAAATGCCAGGCAATTTATAACAAATTTGGCATATGGAATGTAGAATAACAAAAGATGAAGCACCCAGCCAAAAGACCTGAGACCTCTCCAGGAGACCAGGAACAGGAAGAGTGTGGGTCACTCAAGACAAGTTATTATGATTTGAGAACTAAATTGCAAAATAGAGACCAGTTTTGAAAGAACAAAATTTCCATGAGGTTCTAAAATATTATTCTAGTTGTTATTTCTAATCATCATACTTTCAAATGGTGTCAGAGACCTGAATCCTACGAGCCAAAGAGGAATTTGTGGAAACTAAAGTGAATCCTGATGTTTTCTTTTTCTCTCTTTTCAGTTATTTGCTGTTCCTGGTTATACACCGAGTGCAGGTGGTAAAAATGTTGATGTCGTATTAACAGTTAAGAGTTTTAAGTTTCATGTGCATTAAGTTTCATGTGCAGAAGTTGGGGGTGTGGAACTTGTAAGTGGGTAGGTAAGCTCACCATGTGTGTAAGTGGGTAGGTAAGCTCACCATGTGTGTGTATGTGTGTATGTTCACCTGTGTGTGGGGGATGGGTGGGTGAAGTACGTTCACTCACCTGTGTGTGTGGGATGAGGTAGATGCACTCATGTGTGTGTGTGTGTGTGTGTGTGTGTGTGTGTGTGTGTGTGTGTGGTGTGTGTGTGTGGGGGGGTAGGTGAATTCACCGGTATGGGGGCAGTGGGTAGGTATGCTCATTCATGTGTGTGTGTGTGTGTGTAAAGGTAACTTAAGGGGTCTTTGGAAAGTTGTTTGGATGGTGTTTTGTTGGGGTAAACATGTAAAGGAACCTTTACTTGAAGTGGACATAGGCAAAAGACTAAGCTGAAGCAGACACAGGATAAAGGATGTTCTGCTAAAGTAAGCACATGAAAAGACGTGATGAAAGATTCTACGCTAACAACATGTGTGTGTGTGTGTGTGTGTGTGTGTGTGTGTGTGTGTGTGTATTGGTCCGCATTATATTGTGTAGTTAAGCTACATTTGTTGGGACTCCATAGGGAGAAACACACCAAAAAACTTCTGGTGGTGTGCTATAGTTTCTTGTCACTTCTACACACTTGGGCTGATTTAACAGAGTGATATCAGCTGAGATAGACTTACATATTGAGACAAGGCACATGCTAAGGGAAGACGTGCTAAAACAAGTCACATGATGTTTAGAAGGTATAAATAGAATGTGAGAGACAGTGATGGAGGCTGAGTTTGTCTTGTTTATAGCGCTAGCTGTGTAAGGCTATAGGCTCCGGGTCTTTGCTGATCTTCACTTCTCTGGGAGAGGCATAGCTGGGAACTTCTGGTGTTCCTCCTGGTCTTACCGGCTGAGCTGAGACTTAGGCTGAGGCTGAGGCCTTGCTGTCTCTGTTAGATAGTATCATCAATGCTGCTAACCTGACTCTACCAAACTGGACTGCTGGTGTAGCTGTGAAGTGTCTATGAGTGGCCTGAGCTGTTGCTGTTGACCTATGAACTAAATTGTTGATTTCTAGACAACATAGACGGGAGTTATTCTAAAAAACCTTTTTAGGGCTGATGAGATGGCTCAGTGGTTAAGAGCGCCGACTGCTCTTCCGAAGGTCCCGAGTTCAAATCCCAGCAACCACATGGTGGCTCACAACCATCCATAAAGAAATCTGATGCCCTCTTCTGGAGTGTCTGAAGACAGCTACAGTGTACTTACATAAAATAAATAAATAAATTAAAAAAAAAATTTTTAAAGAGGCCCATTTCCCTTGTATCTTTTCTTTCCCATTACCTCTATTTGGTGGTGGGCTAAAAGGAAGATTAAAGTATTTAAGAACCATCATTAAAAGTAGGTTTTTAAAAAATTAAAGATACATATGTGTGTGGGTAGGTGGTCTTACCCATGTGTGCATGAGTGTGTGTGTGTGTGTATGTGTGTGTGTGTTTGTATGAGTGTGTATGTGTGAGTGTGTGTTATAGATCAAAGGTCAATATCAGGTTTCTTGTCTCTTCCTCTACACTTTGCTTTTTGAGAAAGAGTTTTCTCCCTGAAGCCGGCACTTTTTCAACTAGGCTGGATGGTCAGTGAGCCCTGGTTCAACTGGTGTTCACTGTCTCTCTCACTGTTGGGTTTACAAATGTATACAACTACTCCCAGTCTGACATAAGTGCTGGAGAACCAAGCTCAGTCCTTAAGCTTGCACAGTGAGTACTTTACCCACTCATCCATTTCCCCAGGACTCTACAAGTTATATTCATCTTGTAAGTTCTCAGGTTCTTGATTGTTGACTATCCGTACTCCTCTTGTCCTTGGTAAGTGTCACTGTGACATATGCAGTTGGATTTCACTCATATCTACTAAGGGAAGCTCTGTCTGAAAGCATGCTTAGCCATAATGTATAATAACTGCTGATTTCTCTGCTTTCCCTATGAGGTGAGCTCCCAGAAATATCACTAAGGCTAGAGGTCTGAAAGAGACAAATGTGGACTGGCTAGGATGGAGAGTGCCACTGCAGAAAGTGCGCCTGCATGTGGGGTGCCAAAGACTATCAAGTAAATAGATAAGTAACCATGAATTCTACACATATCACTGAGGTCCCTGCTATACTTTCCAATAGTTTTCCATCTGTCAGGTCAGTTGACTTGGCTCTCTTCCCCAGGACGACTCATTCTCATGCAAAACTCTTTTAGCATGAACATGGTTCTTTGCCCCTGAAGCTCTCCATAAAAGCGGTAGGTACCACAGGGTGGTGTACTATGACGGGGTGGCCATAGGTGGATAAGTAAAGGATGTTAAACAGAGGCAGCCATCTCTCCATTGTGCTTACATAGTTACATACACATTGTGCTTAACAGTTGTAAAGCTCTTTTTAAAAACCAGGTGATTAATAACTCACATTCCAAAATCCCCACCCTTGTAACTGTATTATGTCTGAGTGGACTTTACTATACAACCACTTTTATTCCCTTAGAATAGCTGTTCTCAACCTGTGGGTCAAGACCCCTTTGGCAAAATTCTACTTCCAAAAATATTGATACTACAATTTATAACAGTTGCAAAATTACAGTTATCAAGTAGCAGTGAAAATAATTTTGCTGAGGGTCATGTTGAGGGTTACCACAATGGGAGTAAATGTATTAAATGGTCACGGCATTGGGAAGGTTGAGAACAATTGTCCTAAAGGGAAATAAGATCAGAACTCTGAACTTTTCTGTTTATTAATTTTTATGTTTTGTTAGCATGTAGTAATTATACATCGTGTATAGAATACATGTGTACATGTTCACCCTCCAGTGCTCTCTCTTTTCCCCTTCCCAACCCTCCCAAACCCTTCCTCTTCCCAACTACTTCCCTTTCTATTTTCCTGGTTGTTCCCCTGATGGATTTCATTTTCGCTGCTTTCAATAGTGTGGGTGAGGGTTTATTTACTCTGACTACACTGAAAATGACCCTTGATTCCCATGAGTTATTAACTGCCCTGTCAATGTCTCTTTACTCCATAACAAGATATTCATATCTTATACGAGTATTATGCCGGCAATCATGGCCTATATGAAAGTTCGTGTGTGTGTGTGTGTGTGAGTGATGTCATATAAACCTACTGAAAAAGTACATATGGTATAATATAAAAATGTGTTTATTTAGACAGATATTTGAAACCTACCAGGTTAGTGTCCCTTCCTGCCAAGTCAGAAGGCTTCTTTTCTTTCCCTAAAAAATTGGAGAGAGAGAAGAAAAGGTAATCAAAAGGGGTTAAGAAAGCAAGGTGAACTATCTTCCTCCCATGCCCAGCACATTGCTTGTTAGCAGCCACACTCTTAGCTTCACCTTGCTAACTGACTTGGCTAGCATGTTCCATTGGCATCTCAGTATGTGCACATACGCATGCCCACTTCCCCCCCCCCCGCCCACCTTCCTACTTCACATAATAGTCTTCACATCCAAGAGGAAGGAGTAGGACCTAGTAAAACAGTTTCAAATGGTTTGTAGTCATTGCATTTTCCATGCTAAACCAATGCTAAAAGTGCTTCTGTTGGCTTGGTGATGTATGAGACATATATCATACTCCTGTCCCCCAAGGCTCAAGTAATATTGAGGAAAGACTGCAAGAGCCAGAGGTTGGAGAAGACTGGAGGAAAAACTATCTTCTGGGCATGAATACACTGCTGTACCAACTAACTCCTAATACCTGTTATTTCTTACAAGATTAAACCAGCCAATATCCAAGTACATGAGCCCTGTAATCCTTAGCTGATGACAAATGATGGCTGGTAGGGTACATAGAGTCAGTTCTTTTAGTGGTATAATCTTTGGTACTATAAATATAACCTCCCAATAAATCTCCATAACCATATGTATAGAGCAATACAAACTGGAATCAGCAGATTTTAATATATTTTTTAAAAGAATATGCATTTGGGGAGGGGCCATAGGGGATTCAGGAGGGATAAGAGAAAATGAGTGGGGTGAATAATATCAAAATATACTATATGCATATATGAAATTCTCAACCCATAAAAATATAAAAATTTCACATATGCTTCTTCACATATACATGTTCCCAGTTTCCTTTGGATATGAGGTCCAATAAAGATTATCCCAGTTTCTTATTCATCACTCAGAGAGAGGTTCTAGCAGCCCTAGGAAATATGAAGCCACAAAAAGACCGTGGAAAGGGCTTCATGGTTACAGATGCAGAGAGGGATTCCTTACAACTCTAAGACAGCTCCGGGATCCAGAAGCACTTAGTTCAAAATGCCAGAAGCAATTTGGCCCAGACAAAGCTTTTTCTTGTAACAGCCAAATAAAGGGATGCTTTGTCCGGCTCAGTTTCTATAGCTACACTGTGGCTGGTATTGTAGAAAAGGGGAGGGGAAGACATGGAGAAGAGCAGAGAATTAGTGAATATAGATGGACCAGATCAACATGCCTCTCTTGCTGATTTTAACTACTCAGTGGTGACAAAGGAGACATAACTTCAAAGGAAAAAAAAAAAAACCAGCTGTCTTCAGAATATCACATGTCTGACCAGAACTCTTGAATGGGATACTGGGAAGCAACATTTGCAACATAAATAAATAAAATAATTTAAAAATATATCACATCTCTCATTATAGGCAAGTCACATTCTCAAATGCAGTGTTATTGAGTAAAAAACTGACTCAAGCATGTGTTTATAGCAATAGAAACTACATACACATATGAATTCCTTCTGGGACAATGATTCCTTATTTAGATAGGGTGTGTAACACTGGAATTATGTGGTATAGCTGTGGAAAGGGATGAAACCAAACATCTCAAATTAGACATGTTGATTCAAGACATTACTACAACCAGTCCTTTGACTTAGCTAAAGTTTAGGAGAATGCCTTCTTATACACAGTTAAGATTGGTGTATATAGAATGAGAAAGTTCCAGCCTGGAGTATGCTTAGCCACAACCCTTGGCTAGCACTGTGGTGAGGTAAGTATGCTTTATCATGCTTGGTGGGAGCTTAAATCGATCCACTCAGTTTTCTAGTAGAAACTAGTAGTTCCCTGAGAATCTTTATCCAGAAAGAAAACAATAACCAGCTATTGTTATTTCTATTGGCCCTAGAAAAAGAACCCCAAATGTGTGGCACATGGGGCAAAGGGAAATTGCAACCCACCTTGGATCCTTTTCAGAAAGCAGAGCAGGCAGACACAGGCAAGGAGCAGAAGCAATGCCCCCAAAGGAAGCAAGGTGTAAAGCAGCCAAGTCCTGCCTGGCCTCTCTTCCATGGTGGATGGTCCTGAGGCATTGGTGGCATCTGGGATGTCAGATACTGCTGAACACAGTTAAAAAGTCTGAGAAACATTAGAGTTGGCAACACCCCTTGTATTGCTGTGATTCCACAGACGGAATGTGCAGGCTAAGCCCTAATTTCTCCTTTGGTGGTCCCAGGACCCTCAACCTGCTATTTTTAATCTTTTGTCATGGTCTCACATTCTTCTTGGATGAGTCATTTGTAGAAGGATCTCCATAACAGTTCTAACAAACCGATCTGCCAGGCCACTTTGTTTATATATTTATTTCAGTACCTTGGGAAGCCATCTTTTTTTATGCAGCTTTATAACCTGAGAAGAATGTTACTGTTCCAAAAACTGCTCTAAGTCAGATAGTTTGTGGATGGTGGAAGGACCACCAGTCAGGCAGCTTCCTGATGCTGTGCTTTTGCTTCCTCTCATAAGCTATTACCTCCAAACAGCAAATACTTCCATTTCCACCAAGGATGCTTTGCTTGACATCTAGTCAGTGCTCATTTCCGCCTATCAGTGTTAACAGTCACCAGGCCACTGTATGATCAAGGTTGACTGAAACTTAGGAGTTTTTTTTTTTTTTATCTACAACTCAGTGCATCAAAGATAGTGGGGATGTTTGTTTGTTTGTTTGTTTGTTTGTTTTTAAAAGATTTATTTATTATTATACATAAGTACACTGTCGCTGTCTTCAGACACACCAGAAGAGGGCATCAGATCTCATTACAGATGGTTGTGAGTCACCACGTGGTTGCTGGGATTTGAACTCAGGACCTCTGGAAGAGCAGTCAGTGCTCTAAACCACTGAACCATCTCTCCAGCCCAAGATAGTGGTTTTTAAATGATATAACGTAAACTGGAAATTATCTGAATGCATACTGAAGGGGTTCTCAACCATAAAATTTCTCATCCCCTAGAAATGTGGTAGTTTCTGGAGACATTTCTGGTATCACAAGGTGGGAGATGATCTACATCTAGTGAAGAGAGCCCAGGAGCTTGCCAAACTCCTTGAATCACACAGGATACCGCTCCATCACCACAGCACAGCAATCAAGCAACTCAACTATCTATGGATTTTGTGAAACTGCTTTTTATGTGCGAGGATTCTGAGTTAAGGTCCCCATTAACACAGTATCAAAAACAGTTAAGGAAAGTATTGGATTACATTGGATTTTCCCCCTAGATCCATTCTTTGAGGGTAAAAACAATCAGGGAAAAATGGGGAGGATACAATGGGCATATAGTTTAGTGACACAGAATGGTGGCAAATGTACTGCAGCTGCTCTTTAGGTTGGCAAGCAGCCAAAGGCACACACAGTTGTCTTGGGGCAGGCAGTTGGATGGCAGACAATAATATAATAATCTAATACAAACAAACTCATTTAAGAAGACCTTATTCCCATTATTTATCTTACTAATTTTGATTGATTTGATACTTACTTATTAGTGGGTGTTCTGAAGAGTTTTGAGTCCTTTCTGAAATAGAAAACAAGATTAAATATTAAAATGGCTTGAGAAAACACAGAGGTGATTCTCAAAGTTACCTCTAAAGCCAGAGCTAAGTAGAAAGGACTCTAGTATTGGCACATCAATGGAGAATCCAAACATCGAGGCCAAGTTGAGCTTGCATAATTCACAAATCTTCACCTTCATCTGACTTCCTTGGTCCTCTCTTCCTCGTTCTTTAAACATAAAGACAAACAGGCCATGTGTGATCTCTGACACCTACAATATAACATAATATGCAACCAGCAAGTGCTCCAAGAGAGTGTGGATGGCCACAGGGAAAAGATGCCCTGGGTGACATTCCAGGTACAGATTCAGAAACAAAGATGGTAGCTCTCCTACCTTCTCAATCAACACTCATCTCCCTGCACCCTCTACCACTGATCAGAAACTGACCTGGGACAAGTGAGAAGCACAGAAAAAAATCAATATATATATATATATATATATATATATATATATATATATATATATATATATATATATAACATATATAATATACACACATATATATTCTTATTTGCATATGAGTGTGAGTCATATGCAAAAACAGAAACATTCCCAATATCACCTCAGAAAGAGATTTCAAGGGGGTAAAAAACCAAAATACATATACCATATCTCCAAAATGTACCAATGACAAGCATGTCCATAGTTCCAGGACATATTTCTTTCCTTACTCCATAAGCAGTTCCCTTAGCACTCTCAGGTTCAGAAATAAAATGAATATTTTTACTCTTTCCTGGTAATCACTGTTTCCCTAAAGGATTCTACATATTCAGCTAAAATTTAAACTAATTCTAAAAAGAAATTACTTCACTTCTACTAAAGAAAAACAACCCCCCAAAAAAGTGAGACATGATTTCTATTTTGTAAGGCTCTGTAACCTTTTATGGAATTTGACAGATTTTTATATAATGCAATGAGGAAAGGAAATGCATGATAAATGACCTTAAACAGCAAGCAAATCAACAGACTGCAGTATAACTTATACTGCATGGAGGATAAGCCTGGAAGCTTCCTGGAGAACTTGGGCAATAAGCTGGGCTTGAAAGGAAAAGTATAGCTGTGATAGATATAAAAATGGATATTCTGAAAAAAAAGGGATTTTCTTAAATGGATGACAATGATGTAGAAAGAATGATGATAGACATGAGACAAGGTTGGGCCTGGGGAGAAGAGTCACATGTGTGATCTTGAAGTGTGTGCATTGAATCTTCAGTATCCATGTAAAGACAGAACAGGGATGCTCCTGTCTGTAATCCAGTGCTAAGGAAGCCCCGACAGGAGCATCTTGGGCGATCACTAGCCAGCCTAACTATTCAGTTGAGTCCCAAGTTCACTGAGATACCATGTCTCAAAAAATTAAGGGGCAGAACAAGTGAGGATTACACCAGATGTCAACCTCTGGCTTTTGTATACACATGGGTACAGACACATACATGTGCACATGAGTATACACGTACACAGATGAGGCAATAGAAAGTAGGGCTAAAATCCAGCGTAGTCTACAACCTGACTTTAGGCCAGCCAAGGCTACATACTGAAACCCTGTCTCAAAACACAAACAAAGCAAAACAAAAATAAAAAATGTAACTGAGGGGCTATAGAGATGGCTCAGTGATTAAGAGCATGGTCTGTTCTTCGAGAGGACCCAGGTCCAATTCTAAGAACACACTTGAAGATCAAAACCATCTGTAACTCCAGTCTCACTGGCACCAGGTATATACATGGTACACAGACATATATGCTGGCTAAAACACCCATAGGCAGAAAATAAAAATAATGTAAAAAATCAATTCATCATATACAGAGTTTTATGCTAGACTATCAATTCTACCATGTTGATCTCACCACAGTATTTAAGTAGCTATATTTTAATAATAAGTTTTGAAATAGAGAGCTCTTCCAATTCCCATCTTTATCAAGTTTATTTTGACTATTCTGGTCTATTCCAATATGATGTGAATTCTAGAATTAGCTCTTACATCTCTTTTAAAAGGTTTCAGAAGTATGAGTTGATAAAAATGATGTTGGATTTTGGGGACTGTCATCTCCATAACAGTTAAGTCTTTGAAACTGATGACAATATGATATTTTTATATCTTCCTTAATTTCTTTGTTAATTCATGCTTTATTGGTTCTGTCTACAAGTCTGTTGCTTATAAGTACCTTGTACTTTTTGATCTGTTATAAGTGGAATTGTTTGCTTAACAACCTTTTCAGATTATCCATTGCTAGTATGTAGAGCCCATTAGTTCTTATGTGTTAATACAGTTTCCTAAAATTGAACTCATATATTAATGTTAGTAGTTTTATGGACATTTATACATTTTCTTCTAAATATAAGGTCATTTCATGCATGAAAAGAGATTCTTTTACTCCCATTCCATTTTCAGTACCTTTTATTTCTTAGTCTTGTCAAATTTTTCTAGTTGGAGCTTCCAGCTCAGTGATGAATGGAAGTTTCCATTCTTTAGGGAACCAGTTTCTCAGCAGGGAGTATAGTATTGGAGATAGATGTCCATAAGCTGATTGTTACCCTCTATTATTCCTGCCTTTTCATTTTTACTTGTCTAGGTTTTGTTCACCTTGAGTGTTCCCAGCTTACTACCTGCCTGTCTTGTCTTTGCTCCTAGAACCAATGGAAAAACTCAGGGAATGGGAGGACGTGGAAACTCTGCCTATTCCCTAAAACTCAACAAGGAATCAAAACATGCACTTATTTGCATGTTCTTCGTCCTGTGAGCAAAGTATGAATCAGTACTTTAAAAAGTGTGTGCCCATCAGAGCATCCAAACATAACTTCTATAAACTCTAATCAATAAAAGTCAACAACAGAAAAAAATGAATACAAAAAAGAAAATAATACTTGTGATCTATTTTTGAACTTGTCAAATAATCAAATAAATGTTTTAATCTCTACAAAACAGTCAGTAACTTCATCTGGTATGTTGATACGTGCTTTTAATCCAAGCACTCAGGAGGCAGCGGTAGACAGATCTCTGTGAATTCAAGGCTAGCCTGGTCTACAACGTGAGTTCCAGGACAGACAGGGTTATACAAGTAAACCTTTCTCCCAAGAGACTAGTGATTTCCATTATTTTTCTTCTACTGTTCTTGGCTTCACAGTCTTCTCCCCTATTTTATGTGCTTATGACTGTTCTGATCTGGGGGGATGTGGTGGACTGTGGATGTGACAAAAGTGTTCCAACTTCTAACTGAAGCACCCAAAAGTCTGAATTGTCTCCTTCACAGAAAAACATGATAAAAATAAAAAGCTATAGATTGGTCTGGGGTAGATCACTTACCTGTCACATGGATGGTTACTGAATGGCTATTAATAACTTGAGAATTGAAGTTTGTAGAACAGCTATACGACCCATTATCACTGAGATGTATTGGTTTAAAGTGGAGAACAAAAACCGGAACTGATTGATTTTCTTCCCAACTAGTGTATAGCTGAGGGCTAACCTCAAGGGGTACACAGATTGTTCCATTGTGCTTACACCAAGTCACATTAGGTCTATGAACACAGTATTTCACAGGACATTGAATTTTAAATAACTCTCCTGTCCTGGCAGACTGTTTGGAATTCCTCGTAATAGTAAGTTGCACTGGACACTCTTCATCTAAAACAAAAACAAAACTGGAATCAGTGTTCACTCTTAGAAGGACCATAGGTATCATTGCAATAATTTTCACTAAAGTTTTTCTCATGTTTAATTCTATAATTTGCTTCAATTTTCTTAACTATACTTTACCTTCAGTATTCCAGTGTGGTACACAACTGTCACGTAATAAATGCTTGCCTTAAAAAATAAATTATTTTACCAGAGGATCCCACAATACCTCTCCTGGGCATATATCCAGAAGATGTCCCAACTGGTAAGAAGGACACATGCTCCACTATGTTCATAGCAGCCTTATTTATAATAGCCAGAAGCTGGAAAGAACCCAGATGCCCCTCAACAGAGGAATGGATACAGAAAATGTGGTACATCTACACAATGGAGTACTACTCAGCTATTAAAAAGAATGAATTTATGAAATTCCTAGGCAAATGGATGGACCTGGAGGGCATCATCCTGAGTGAGGTAACCCAATCACAAAAAAACTCACGCAATATGTGCTCACTGATAAGTGGATATTAGCCCAGGAACGTAGGATACCCAAGATATAAGATACAATTTGCTAAACGCATGAAACTCAAGAAGAACGAAGACTGAAGTGTGGACACTTTGCCCCTTCTTAGAATTGGGAACAAAACACCCATGGAAGGAGTTACAGAGACAATGTTTGGAGCTGTGACAAAAGGATGGACCATCTAGAGACTGCCATCTCCAGGGATCCATCCCATAATCAGCTTCCAAACACTGACACCATTGTACACACTAGCAAGATTTTGCTGAAAGGACCCAGATAGAGCTGACTCTTGTGAGACTATGCTGGGGCCTAGCAAACACAGAAGTGGATGCTCACAGTCAGCTATTGGATGGATCACAGGGCCCCCAATGGAGGAGCTAGAGAAAGTACCCAAGGAGCTAAAGGGATCTGCAACCCTATAGATGGAACAACATTATGATCTAACCAGTACCCCTGAGCTCTTGACTCTAGCTGCATATGTATCAAAAGATGGCCTAGTCAGCCATCATTGGAAAGAGAGGCCCATTGGACACACAAACTTTATATGCCCCAGTACAGGGGAACACCAGGGCCAAAAAGTGGGAGTGAGTGGGTAGGGGAGTGGGGGTGGAGGGTATGGGGGACTTTTGGGATAGCATTGGAAATGTAAATGAGGAAAATACCTAATAAAAATATTTTTAAAAAATTATTTTACTGGGTGATGGTGGTGAATGCCTTTAATCCAAGATCTCTGGAAGCAGAGGCAGGCAGATCTCTGAGTTCAAGGCCAGCCTGATCTACAGAGTAAGTTCTAGGACAGCGAGGGATACAAAGAGAAGCACTGCCTCAAACAAACAAACAAACAAACAAACAATTTCATGCTTTCCCAAAATATAATATCATAAATCCTATTTTACAGATGATGTTGAAATACTGAAGAGAATACCCATGATTATATGCTATTAATTAAGAAATTTGAGACTTTAAAGTCTTAACGAGGTCGTTGCTGTATAACTTACTAGCGTTGTATTGTTTGTTTTACTTCTTAGCTAGTAATCACATTTTCTAATACCAGCACTCCTACAGTCCACTAAGTGAAATCAGGATCATTTCTACAATATTTGATATTAGTAATTTTCTTCCTGTGTTTTTCTTTTCTTTCTTTCTTTCCTTCCCTTTCCATTTCTTTTTTAGCTTTGTTTTATTTGAAGTTGATTGTTTAATTTTTTTTCTTTATTGTTCTCTCCTATATCCTGACCACATTTTCCCCTCCCTCCATTCCTTCTCCCGCCCCTACCTCACCCCCAGATTCACTCCTCCTCCCCTTCCCTTCAGAAAGGAGCAGGCCATATGCATAGCAAGATACAATAAGACTAAGAACAAACCCTTCTATCAAGGCTGAATGAGGCAACTCCTTAAGACAAAATGGGCCCCAAGGGCAGGCAAAAGGGTCAGAGACATCCTCACTTCCAGTAGCCCAACAAAAATCCCCGAGCTAAACAATCATAACATATATGCAAAGGACCTAGCACAGACCCACGCAGGCCTGGTGATTTCCTCTTCATTCTCTGTGAGCCCTGTTTAGTTGATTCTGTAGGTCATTGTTCTCCTGGCGTCCTTGACCCCTCTGGCTCCTATAGTCCTTCCTCTCCTTCTTCTAAGGAGATCACTAAGCTCTGCCAAATGTTGAACTGTGGGTCTTTGCATCTGCTCTTATCAGCTGCTGGATGAAGCCTCTCCCATGACAATTGGGCTAGGCACTGATCAGAATAGCAGAATATCATTAAGAATCATTTACTGATTTGTCTTATTTGTTTTGTTTTGTTTTTTTGGGGGGTAGCTCATTATTCTACCCTATATCTCTGGGTTATTTAGCCTCCAGTTCCTGGCCATGCAGGATGGGCTCCCTCTCATGGTATGGTTAACTAACCCCTCAAGTTAGACTAATATCAGAACTCCTTTAAGTTCTGATATTGCCCTAGTACATCTTGCATACAGGTTGATTATAGGTCGAAGGTTTTGTGGGTGGATTGTGTCCCAGTCTCACCACTGGAAGCTTTGCCTGGCTATTTACAGCAAGTCTATAGCCAACATCCAATTAAAGGAAGAGAAAGGTAAAGCATTCCACTAAAATCAGGAACAAGACAAGACTGTCCACTCTCTCCATAGCTATTCAATCTAGTACTTGAAGTTTTGGTAAGAACAATAAGACAACTGAAGGAGATCAAGGGAATACAAATTGGAAAGGACGAAGTGAATGTATCATTATGGGGCTGGAGAGATGGCTTAGTGGTTAAGAGCATTGGCTGCTCTTCCGAAGGCCCTGAGTTCAAATCCCAGCAACCACACTGTGGCTCACAACCATCTGTAATGAGATGGGATGCCCTCTTCTGTACTACAGTGTACTTACATATAATAAATAAATAAATCTTAAAAAGAAAGTATCATTATTTTCAGATGATATGGTAGTATATATAATAAGCATTCTCTTAGTGATGGCCTTAATACTGTCTTGCAATATTCTCTATGAATCTGTCTGAGGATGACCATCCTCAGGATATAATTAGGGTAACTTTCACAAGGTAGGATATGCTTTGATGACAGCCTATGTTTGTATACTTTACAGAGCAGAAAGAGAAACAGCACCTGACCTCTTCAGAAATCTCTGCATCCCAGACAGATAATTTTGGAAATAAACCTCCTTTTGTTTAGGTGAAGCAAGCTTTTCTCCTGGAAATGTGTATCCCAATGACTTATAAACCTTGAGTTGGTAGCTGCCGACAGTTTATAAAAACAGCTGCACAAGTCAGGAGTAGTTGTTCATATGTCTAATACTAGTACTTCAGAGGCTGGAGCAGACGGATTATTGCTCATTTTAAGACAGCCTGAATCACATGGCAATTTTCAGGCCAACCTGTGCTATATAGCAAGACACTGTCTTAAAAAGAAATCCAAAACAAACAAAAACAAACAAAAAACAAATACAAACAAAAAACAAATACAAACAAAAATCAACATATAACATTAAAAAGCCATTTAAATTTTCTATGTCATTGAATAAGCTCTACTATCATTAAGTTACAAATTATTATTCTTATCATTAACTTATTCTCCTTTACCTTGTAATAGCAACACATAAAGTAAACCTGAAGCCAACACACATGAAAAACAGGTTTTCTCCATGAACCCACAGAACTTCACTCAAGGTTTAAATCTTTGACTTTCTTTTTTACTTTTAATTACACTTTTGTTTACTTATCCCCATTAAAAAGAGGAGGAAGAAACGATGATGGAGTTCAGACTAGGGGAGGAAGTAGTCAATAATATATATTGACTATACTTTTCCTTACCCTAATCCTTCTCAGAAAAAAAAAGTGTATGAAAAAAATTTTAAATAAAAAATAGCTTTCTATCTTCAAGAAAAGAAAAAAGAAAAACAGGTTTTCTTTAAGCAGAAAAGATAGACAATATAAGATGCCAAATTTACCTTACTTTACACGTAGCTTTTACAATGTCATTATTATTTGATAATTAACCTATAATTATATTATATGAACAACAAAAAAGTATAAAACTTAAAATTATGTTTAATCACACCCCTTTCTTGAAACAAGTATGCAATTTGGTCTACAAAAGATTCTACCAGCATTGCTACTTCAAAAGAGAGACTGGCTTCAAAGGCTCAAGGTTGGGTTGCTCAGGTGCAGTCTCCTGTAAGAGTTCATTCTCACAACTGAAGGACTGCATTGTCCCTTTGGAGATCCACCCTTAAGAGGACTGGGGGGAAAGGCATGCTCATAACAATGTTAGAAGCCACTGGGCATCAGTCACATCACATAACTTGTATGTCTAAGGTATCTAGAAATTACTGGATTGGATTCCCTCAGCTGGAGACACACAATAAGCAACACAAGTGAAGATCGCTTTTTATTAAGTACGTCGTGGCACTTTCATCCTTTTCCTTTTATATTAAACACAAGGCTAAGCACAGGGTCTTAAAGTATTTCACGTTCTTTCTTCCACCTTTGTGATTTTTTTCTTGGTTTCTTTTGTGGTTGTTTTGTTGTTTTTTTGTTGTGGCCATCCTGGAATTCACTATATAGACCAGGCTGACTTCAAACTCACAGAGATCCACTTGCTTCTGCTGCTAAGTGCTGGGATTAAAGGCATGTGCCACCACACCCTGCCTTTTCCTGTTTTTTGAACTACTCTTTACATGCCAACAAACTTACTCTGCCTCCTCACTAACTTCCATCCTTCAGTACTTTTTCTGAAGAGATTTATGGAATTATGGGCTATAATGATGCCTAAATGAAATTACAGTCAAAGCGCCATTAAAAATGAAGAATGCTCGAGGCCTTATTTTAAATACTTCCTAACACTTAGTAAATCCTCACTGTAACTTTTGCCCAGATCTCATCAACTCCTGCATGGAATAACTGAAATTTGATTGAATTTTCAGGAGTCATGTGGAGACTAGGAACCTGCAGAGAACCTTTAGCATCTCTGATTACTGACTTATTTCAAACTATATTGAATTCTCAAACAACGTCATTTTTAAGGCTTCATAGTTGATTTGCCTCAGATTTTCTAGAATAAACATGAAAGCAAGTTAAGAGGTAAGTTATGAGGATGAGGTTTTCAAAAACTTGAAGAGAAAGGGTAAGGCTGCTGACCAAAAGGAAGCACCTGACAATACAATACCTGCTGTGGTCAGATTTATGGCAAAAGGCAAGGAAGCCAAGGGTGGGAAGGCCAAGTGAAACCCTGTCTCCAAAGTCATTTCCTCTCTCAGGTTAAGAGAGCTCAGCCAGCTCAGATCCTTTTTCATTTTCATGAGTACATTTGAACAACGAGGTGGCTGTGGACACATATCTATCGTCCTTAGTGAGCTTACTGCTCGATTCATGAAACTATTATGTCATGAGAAGTACTTTCTCTAAGTCAATCTACGATGTACTACTCTGTTCCCTTCAAATGTGTCTGAGCTTGAGGTCTCATATAATGAGACTCATATTCTCATTGTTAGAGGCTCTAGGGATTGAGAACGAGGTCTGCCTCTGTGGAATTTGCCTTCATATGGAAAAGAAACATGCTCAAGGGTGGGAGAATCCCACTGTCCCTGGGTACAAAGCAGTTGGCATGGGCTGCTGGGGGATGATGCTTTGCTGGAAGGCTGGGCTGCCCTTTGGTGAATGAACCACCCTTGACCATCAGAGCAGAGACAGGTGAGGTACTGGAGTCTGAGGAAGTGGAAAGGCAAGGGGCTTTCTGTTAGATCAAAAGCCTCACAGCAATTCAGGGAACAGAGGCACAGCAGGGCTGCAATTTTCTGGAAGTGACAGAGCTCCTTGGTTATTTCAGAATGAATAGGAGAAGCGCAACTGGGGGGACACTGAAACTTTTTCTAGCCACGGAGGAAAAAAAATGTGAAGTTCAACTTGGGCAGACATACAAAAGGCATGAAATTGGTGAAAAGTGGGAACATTTACTTACCATAGTCATTTCCAATGACAGCGCAGTGTGTCTACTTGGGACATTTAATCTTATTGATCTTCTGTTTCTCTGTCCATATTGTGATGGATTGCCTTCCCACTCAGGCAGAGAACGGCTACCTCATGCTAATAGCACAGTTGAACATACTGCTCGTGTTAGTGTTCTGTGACTACACACTCGAGAGGAGCACATGAATTACATGCAGGGAAGAGGTAGTGACCAGCCCTGACTACGTCACTGACCAGGAACGGGATGATGGAAACATGGTGGCTTCTATTCTTTTCCACAGGATAAGGGTGACTGACCATCACATCAGCTGGCACAGAATTTTTTCTTGAGTGTCAAAATGCATAGAAGATGAATGCTTTTTACCATATTAGAAATCAAGATCAACCCTTCTGTGTACAAATTAGGTGTTTTTTTTTTAATTATTACCTTCAAAGCCGATAACTGGCATTAGTGGGTCAAGAATAATTCCCCGAGTCAGATGTCACAGTTCTGATTTTCTATCTGACAAGCACATCGACAAAGAATACATGAGTATTCCTTTGTACCTGCCTCAAAATATGCCAGTCAACTGTGTGACACTTAAGACGCATTCAGCTACACTTGACTGCAGTGTTTCTTTCAAGCAAATATTTTTTGAAGAGGGCATAATCACAACTGTTTTACCTCTGACTTATCTGCCAACTCCTCCTCACTCTGTCTTTGGTATTACTGTTCTTGCTGCTTTTCTCAAACATTCATATCTGATAGAGAATTTTAAATGTTAAAAAAATAAAGACATGTACATTAAGACAAAAAAATTAGCTGCCACCCTTAGGATATCATATGCCAATACATTTCTTTGTGAGCCTCTAGAAATAGACAAGTCTCTTTAAAGGGCTCCCAAAAGTTATTTGTGTGTTCTATTCTACATGAACTGTATACAGAGATTCATAACTAGGTAGCGTAGCAAATGTGAAGTCTGGGTTGCATTATTTTGAACAACTGCTATCTCCATATGAAAAAATACACTTTCAGAAATCACAATAGAAAACAAACAATAAAATGATCAGAAATGTTAAAATAAAATCAAGAAACAAAACCATTTTAGGAATATGTGTTATCACAGACAATGTGGGGACACTGGCCAAAATCAAACTCAAGTGCTTCTGAGCACAAGAAGTTGAATTCGCATGTGCTCAGGGCCAGCTCTCCTGTCTGAGCAGGTCTATAAGTTAAGTTTCATGTAAACTAAAATTTCTGTGGAAGATAAATATTACAAACATATTAATTTATAAATTACATACATATTATTGAAACTCAGTAATAACATATTAATTAGTTAGAACTTAAACCAAAAATATTCTTGTGTGGAATGCTTTAACATGGACATTGTTCAGCACTTCTAATACACTGTGATAGGTGACAGTAGATAGTATGGATACTGTACCTTTTTACTGTCCATAACCTAAAGATGTGGACATCCCACTGCCTATGATTATGTAAGAACATGATGGCTTTTAACAGAATTTTACAATTAACCGTAGACATGACATAAATCTCCTGTCTTTCAGATCCTCAAGAAGGGGAAACACCCCTGGTTGAGTTGCTCAAGAAAGATGTTATGAAAGAGCAATCTGAGCCCAAGCCCACTCCTAGAGAAATCTAGTCCTCTTGTCATTACAGTTAATACCATGGGCACTCCTTAAAAATACCTTATGTTATTCTGTGATAGCTCCAACCACATTGCCTTGATTGCAGCTATTATTGTAAAGCAAATCCCAACTGAAAGTCACTAACCTCCCACTGAAAAATTCTTACAAATAGAAACTTCAAAAATGGTTGCATTGAGTGAAATCAATGAAAAAAATGAATAAACATTAATTTGAGTTACAATGCTAGAGATGAACATAGAAATGTAAACTATTTTAGAAAAATAAAATTATTATCAATGACGCATTAATACTTTCATTATACTAGCCAGAATCAATCCCTTTAGCTTTTATCAGGAGATATTGTGATACATAAACAACAAAGAAATGCTTCAGAAACATGCTGGAGAAGTTAGAAATGTAGAAAAGTCTTCATAATCAGGAGAGAGGTGTTGGTCTCTAGATAACATTCTATAATATAGTCTGTTTACCTTCAAGGGTAAGGATAGTGAAGTGCAGAGATGACACTCACTGAGGAAGGAGAAGAGCTGCATCTTCTCTAGAAAAATGGCATGTAGAAGTCCTTTGAGTGAGTGGCCTACACCCATCCCAGATTAGTCTATGAACAGCCTTGTAATTGCACATGAACAATCCCAGGATATCAGGGAAGACTTGAGAAAATTATAGGCACTATGTCAGAAAAATCAAGTAACCATCTATCACCTTTTTATCATAAGCTAACTGTCACAGTAACAAGATTAGAAAGACAGTAACTTTAGACTGTACTGGGGGATCTGCACTCCTTTCAAAAACCACTCATTTAATGTTCTGCAGTTTTGGTAAAATGTATTATTACTTTATAGTAAATGAGCCCATTCCATAAGTTAGATATTCCCAGAAATTCTAGGAATACCTAGAGAAGAAGTATTTGTGTGTGTGTATATGTGTGTGTGTTTGTGTGTGTGTGTATGTGTGTATGTGTGTGTGTGTAAATCAGAACTGCAATTGTGAAAGACTCACTGTTGAAAGCAACCTTGTGTTTTGGTGTCAAGGCTAAAGAAATCAATGAAAGCTGAGTCTGCTGTCAGATGGACCTGGACAGAAGTAACTCCAGGTGAAACGCACGGTATGAACTCATAACAAAACAACTTAAAATACAGCAGAGACCATAAAATAAGAAAATTGGAAGGATTTTCATAATCACTTATTATTTTCTACTTAAAGCATATATATCTCTATAGTCATATATGAAACATTTGAATTTGCTCTCAGATGGCGTTTTTTTGTTTTTGGTTTTTTTTTTTTTTCCCAACATGGTTTCTTCTAGGTCTAGAATTTCTTATAGTTACTATGACATTTTGGGAAAGAATTTAAAGACTACCTCTTAAATTTAGTTGTATATGATTATCAGAGACATTAAGCTAGACATCTCTTATTTTTACCAATGATTTTGAAACTTTTGGGGTTTAAAATACCATGGTATTTTCTCTCCTAGAGATATTTAAAGTGGAACAAGCAGAGATCTTGAGAAGTCACCCAGAGAATAATTTAAGCCATGTTTGGCAGATGCCTTAGTCAGGGTTTCTATTCCTGCACAAAACATCATGACCAAGAAGCCAGTTGGGGAGGAAAGGGTTTATTCAGCTTACACTGCCACATTACTGTTCATCACCAAAGAAAGTCAGGACAAGAACTCACACAGGGTAGGAACCTAGAGGCAGGAACTGATACAGAGACCATGGAGGGATGTTTCTTACTGGTTTGCTTCCCCTGGCTTGCTAAGCTTGCTTTCTTATAGAACCCAGGACTACCAGCTCAGGGATGGCATCACCCACAATGGGCCCTCCCACCCTTGATCACTAATTGAGAAAATGCCTTACAGCTGGATCTCATGGAGGCATTTCCTCAAGGGAGGCTCCTTTCTCTGTGATAACTCCACTTCTGTCAAGTTGACACACAAAACAAGGCAGTATAGCAGATAATTCCAGAACCTCATCTAACTTACTCATAACTAGTTACCCCCGCCCCCAAATCTCTCTTATTAAAGTGCCATACACACCTCTCAGGTTTAGCACAAAAGCAGGCAAATGGAGAGATGACTAGTAATTCTGAAGTTCTTACTATGTGCTAAGCCTTTTAGGGGCATCATAGTTACAAGTGATCTTTGAATTATTGTAAAATCACATCCTGATAAACTCATCATAATTTTTAAAAAATACTTTAAGTCAAATTGCATTTGGCAAACCTAGCCTATCAAGCACCATATATTAATCTATTCTGCCTTAAACTTATTCAAAACAAATTAGCCTACAGTAAGTAAAAATAAACCAATATAAAGTCTATTTTATAATTAAGTGTTGTTACCTCATGGAATTTTAGAATATAGTTAACCAAAAAAAATTAAAAAATGCTTGTGACATGGTATACTATCATGTTTATCTTAGTGATTGTACAGTTGAGTAGGGTTACACAGCATTGCAAAAGACTGTCCATAGCACATATTGTTAGCCTGGAAGATATCAAAATTTTGAAGTGTATCTTCTACTGAATTCCTATCACTTTTGCACCATTGTAAAATTTGACAATTTACAAGTTGACTGATCCTAATTAAGAAATCATACATATATTACTTCAATATATTACACAATGATTTTATAAGGTAGTTACTAGCACTGTCTTTTTATATAAGTTGAGTACACTGAATTTTAGAACAAATAAGCCACCAACCATAGGTCACCATGTAGTGGGAGAAAGATTTGGAACTAGAATCTGAACCCAGGTCCACTGCTTACTCCAAGACGCAGGCTGTGACCCAAAGGCTTATTGTGAATGAGAATATGTAGAAAAAGTTCTTATCACTACACTCAGATTATACTTAGAAACAATAAATCCAGGTATTGCTATTTTCATAATAATATAGATTTATAAAACTGACACATAAGTAATTGTCAAAAGCTATAAAGCCAGTGAGTGTCAGGGACAAAATAGAAATCCAAACATCTTCCCCAAGTACCTCTGTTCTAAAAAATTAATCTTAATTACTTTCATGGAATTAACAGTGGTGTGTAATAAATGGGATCTGTGACAGGCAAACAATTAATAGAGATGGCAAAGGGACATGCTGTAATTCCGTTATATAAATAAAAATGTTATAGAATTACACTGACCAACAAGGCTTGATTGACATAGCCAAAACTACAAACAGCTTTGTCTTTGGCTGTTTTAAAGTTGGCTCTTGATACTTCATTATGCGTCTACAAGGTGGCAGGTGTCTCCTTATGTTTCTACCCCTATTGTTCATTGCCTTTGCCCCCCAGGTCAAAGGCTTCACATTCATCCCATCGCATGGAATTCCTCGTCCATTGTATGCGTCAAGGGGTGAGGTTCTGGCTGTTAGTTTGGTAGTTAATATATAAATATCTCCAGTGAATAACAGAAGGGTTTGAACAGTTTAGTGAATCCAAGGAATAATGATTCATACTGATAAGCTATAGAATACTTCTGGTCAGGGGAGCACTGGCTACCTGTTACAAGTGGGTTTTGACTTCCATAGATGGCAGGACCTCTCTACCTCGATCACAAAGCTTTCAGGAAGGGAAGCCAGCCTTAACAGCTGTTGGCAGTAGAACTGGTGAGCTGCTCTCACATTCTATCAGAAACCAGCATGAGTTTTCCTAAGTGTCAAGAGGTGTTTCCTTGTGATGTTCAGTAAGAGTATGTTAAGTCAGAAGGGTGCAGGGCATAGGAGGAACAACAATATGAACTAACCAGTACCCCCAGAGCTCCCTGGGACTAAACCACCAACCAAAGAGTACACATGGTGGGACTTTTGGCTCTAGCTGCATATGTAGCAGAGGATGGCCTAGACGGTCATCAATGGGAGGAGAGGCCCTTGGTCCTGTGTAGGCTCTATGCTTCAGTGTAGGGGAATGCCAGGGCTAAGAAGCAGCATCAGGAGTGGGTGGGTTGATGAGCAGGGGGAGGAGGGAGGGGATAGGGTATTTTCAGAGGGGAAACTAGAAAAGGGGATAACATTTGAAATGTAAATAAAGAAAATATCTAATAAGGGAAAAAAAAGAAAGAAAAAAGAAAAAGAGAAAGAAAGGTGCAGGGAAGTCCACTTTCACTTCCCTTCAACTGATTTTCTCACATCCCCAATACAGTCTGCTACAGAGATGGCAGACTTGACACTGGATCTCAAGCCCCAGATATAGTTGACTCTGTCTCTGTGGTTAAAAATCCACCCATTGTTCCCCAGTGTCCACTTTCCTTTTCTAGTATCACAAATGAAAATGAAGTGAGCCACTCCCATCCAGCTCAGAGCTGAACACCTCGGTTTCTCCTACTGATGACTTGGGAACTGTGGACTATTTGTGATGGATGTGAACTCCAGGTTGTTCATTAGATGAACATGGCAATTAGGGAAAAGGCAAAAAATGTTAACGAGACCTACCAGCTCAACTTGATTTTCATCTTTCAGGCGTCCTGAGGAGCAGTGATTTCTACTCTACTTCAATCAGGAGAGAAATGATGGTCTTGAAACTAGGGGAGTTTTTCTCTGTATTTCCCCACTCTTGAGAAACACAAAAACCCACCTCCTTAGAATTTCATATTACTATAACGGTGGGAAATATTGTTAAACCATCCTTAAATAAGTTGAAAATATAGTGTTGTAAAGAATTCCATAGTTACTGAAAGTCATAGGACTTCTTCAGACTATAAAGGCTATTTATGTCATTAGTATAATTTTAAGGAATGTATCCACTATCGGTTTTGTCCAGAAGAATAAATTTTTACAAAAGATTACTTTTTACATTCTTCTTTTGAAGGGAGGGGACAGCAGGGTGCTGAGAATAGTCTAAGCCCTCATTATGTTACGTAAGTGCTCTATCACTGAACCACCCTTCCAAAACTCACCAAATGCTCCTTTCTCGACCTATATTCTTTTAAAATATATTTTATTACATTTATTTAATGTGTATATGCACATGTGTGTGTGCATGTGCACTGGAGTGTGTGTGTGTGTGTTTGGGGGGATAACACATGAATAGGGATTAGAGAGAATATTAATAACTTTCAAGATTCCAGGTTAAGTTTTCTCCCTCTACCATGTGGGTCCTAGGGATTGAACACAATTTATCAGATTTGGCAGCAAGCACCTCTACCCACTGAGCCATCCTATCAACACCCAGTCTATGTTAGTAATTTAATATGAGCAACATTGTAATCCACCATAAAAACTGCTGAATAAGGCACCTGGCCTGTGCTTATCTAAATCTTTCCATTTCATTTTCTCTATATATTGATTTATTATGTTTGGGGATAAAAATTTCAAACAAAATATTAATTATTTGAAGCAAGTATTAGTGAGACATTAATAACAAAGCATGAAGTCAGAGCTAGACATAAGTAAAATGTTCTAGTCAAAACACAGTGACTACAGCTAATTATTTTAAAATTAAGATCTGGTAAATTTAAAATGATAAGTATGTAAGGTCATAGGCAAGTTAGCTCAATTGATTTAAACATTCTACAATGTATGCCTGCATTATAATCTTACTTCATAACTAAATATCTATAGCATTTGGCGATTTTTAAAACTAGATCTACTTAAGGTTTTAATGTTAAACCTAAGTTCTCATTTAATTGGATTTTATCAAAGGTACTGAAGGAAAAAACTATTGGCAAAGGTCACCATTAACATTTATCAAGCTTTAATTGCATCTACTTACCATAGCTAGGCACTATAGGTATAAGAAAAGGCCAACTGCTAGGTATAATTATATATTTTTTAATGAAGAAAGGAAAACTAAGAAAGGAGAAGAAACTTAACTGAGTTCATAATGTAAGTAGCAGAGGGAATAAATACTCCCACCTGATAACCAAGTTTCTGTGCGTAATAAATACCAGATTATAACATACTGGGTAGAAGAATATAATGCGAATTACAACCCCAATTGTGCTATAAAATTAAAAATATTTCCTTTGTTTCACAGAGTCCAGTCTGCAAGAGGTCCCTTAGAATTAAATAGAATTAATATTTGACTCCTCTTGTCTTTCAGAGGTGGGTAATAATAAACAAGGGCTTGAATGACTAAGAAGAAGTTCTACTCTGCTCTTGGCTAGGTGGTCTTGTGACATCAGATCATTGAATCCTAAACCTCACAGTTCCAGATTTCAAGATGACATTCCACAGGACCTCAGTGGTTCTATTTTTCAATCCAACACGAATGTGCCCAGTTGCTACACGTGTGATGGTGGAAGATAAATAACCCAAGGATCCCAAGCATTACAGACCTTGTCTTCATAAACTATGGAGAATTGTTTCCTATTTTCAGTTGGCGACCATTCACAAATCATCCTGTCCAGACAAACTAAAGCGACACTCATGATTTACTCTTCAGCCTCACATCGAGAAGCCTGCTTAGTACTCTCATAGTACACCCCACAGTATTCTCATAGTATACCCCACAGAAAGAAGGAGGCAGTCTATTTAGATTGAACATTATTTGAGTGTAACCATGGCCACAGCTATAACCACAAGTATCCAAAAGCTTTCCCACCCCAGTAAGCACTACAACATCCTGCTGACATCTGATACCAAGACATGAACGTAACAAGTCTTTTCTGTTAGCATGGCAGCCACAGAGAGTTTTGTAATAGTGACAAATCTGTACTGACACATTTATAACATCTGCTCAAATCTCTTCACTTACCATCAGGACCTGGTTTTAGGAAACTTAGCTCCAGCTATGGATCAGTTTTTGCTCTGTAGCCAGGTGAGTAGCATGTCCTAACTTCACTCACATCCTGGAGCGTTTTCAAGAAGCAAAAGGGACTCATCACTCTGAGCTATATATGCCCTGGACATGAACATCCCTCTCCACAGAGCAAGCTCAACTATCACTGACAGGAACCCCGAGGAAGAAAACCAGCTTTCTTAGTAGGTCCCTTACCATTCCTCTTAGTAGCTTTCTCACAAAGGATGCTCCAGAGGCCCAGATGGAGGATGAAGAATTCCCTAAATAACCGAGGAGTCCCAAGCATGGCAGGCACTGTCTTCATTCCCAGCACGTGTCAGGTAAGGGCAAACTTCCTCTTCCTCCCTAGAGATCTTCAGAGCTGGGTCACGTTATTCACACTAGCAGCATCTTAGGCCAAAATAAATTAATTAATTTAAATCAAATCAGGAGACCTGGTGGGAGAGGACAGTGTGAGTAGTCCGAAGGATTTGTGAGAGCAAGAGGCCCTGCTGTGGTTTTGTTTCTGATCCGACCTGCTGTTCTCTTTCAAGCCCTCTGATGTGCAAAGCAGCTGGCTCCTTGCTTCCGCTCTGCCACCATTCTTGCATAACCTTGAGGTTTTTCTCAAAGTGAACAATTAAACTTAAAAAAAAAAAGATCTAAATTGTTACAGTCTTTAGGTTTAGATTCTGATCAAATCAGGGTCAGGAAATTCATACAAAAAGTACCTATGGTAAGCATATATTTCCCCTTTTTATAGTTTGTGATTATGATACTTCATCAGTGTAATGTATCTTACAACCCTCCCCCCATGCTCCCATAAAGGCACAGTAAGATGAGAATGTTCCTTGTCATGAAACCAATGAAGACTTATCTGACGTTATGGAGAAAATGACTGACAGGGTGCATTTCATCAACAGAAGAGGGAAGGGCCTCCTTCTTCAGTCTGTAGATGCCTATCAACGGAATACATGCTTGCCGTTAGTACTAGCTACACGATCTTCCTAAATATTAAAGTTCTAAGCAAAATGAGCACTTGAGTGCCAATTAGAGGAAACTTTCATTTTCCGCATGCTTTATGTGGTTGTTGTCGAGATGAAGCAGTAAAGTAAGAAATGGAAAAAGTTCAAAATTGGATAGCTCAGGGTTGCTGAGGGGCTGTGGGCACGCAGCCCACGTTCAATCACTAGCTTATAACAACAGGAATTTGGTAATTCCAAATGGAGAGGTGGCACCTGTGCAGTTTAACTCATTGAATGAAATTGAGAAATCTTTCCCTCAGAGGCTAATGGTACCCTTCCAAGGCCAAACTCCATTTAGGGTACCTATTGCATATTTGTCCAGATAAGCCACAGTGGCTGGAATACCAACATGAGTGAACGCCGCTCCAGAATTTAAGGAACTCAGCCAATCCATGCTGATGCTCACGCACCCCTGGTACGCCAGATGATACAGGTAGTCTGCAGAGCTCCTAGAATCTGCACTGTTGACCAAGGAAGCACCCTGCTTATGGTTCATTTTATACAACTCATCCCCCTTCCTTGCTCAGAATGGGGTGCAAAACTCCTGTTGGCAGTAGAAACAAGGCTCAATGTACCTCTAAAATAGCCTAAGAGGTTTCGAAGAAAAGCCTTGAATCACCACCCATCCTAAAGCTCGAGATATCATCCAAACCACAAATAAACTCTGTCAACTCCAGACCATCATAGTTCTCTAGTGGTTCTTGTTCTCTCTCCTCCTCCCCCTCCCCCTCCTCTTCCTCCTCCTCTTCTTCCTTCTTTCGGTGTGTGTGGGTGTATGTAAATGTTTATGTAGGTGTATGAACATGCTGTGTGCTTTCTGCTGGATATATGCAGGGGTCAGACATCTTTCTCAATGATTCTGCCCCTTACTTTTATTTTTTTTTTTTTAGGACAGAGTCTCTCACTGAACCAGGAGCTCATCCATTTCGCTAGAGTAACTGGCAATGAGCTCCAGGAGTCGCCTGTCATTCACCCCAATGTACGACCATAACTGGCCTTTTATGTGGCTGCAGCGGATCTGAACACAGGTCCTCAGGCTTGCACGGAAGGAGCTTTACTGACAGAGCCATCTACCCAGCCTCATGATTTTCTTTTCATACAAAGGAATTCATACGAAGTAGATAACATTTGGAGCAATCTTATAAAACTTCTCACGAATTTGAAATGATGTCCATTCTGATATTTTATCAGTGTGTGTGGCTATTTATCCCTGCACAGTTGCAAATGCCATTGGCCAAGACTTTGACTCAGAATCTCATTCCTGTCTTTATTCTAGGGTAGAAATGAAAGAAGCCAGATTCAAAAATGCATTGCTCAGAGATAAGTCTGCCTTGCTTTGTGTTTATAACTTATCCAGTAGCTAGGTTTGTTTTTGTTTTTTTTTTTTTTTAAATCTCGAATCATCCCATTATAATCATGTACTGTTTAATCCGAAACTTGTAATTTCCATGTCAATGCACAAATTTAATGAGTTTACTGCATTCCTAGAAATGCTTTCTTTTGTATGCTAGGAACAGTTTTAAAAACACAAGTCCATTGCCAGTTTCATGTTGAATGACAAAAAGAAAAATGGAATTTGGGAAAATGCAAATTTATCTTCACAAAAATCCAAGAGCTGCTTGCATAGCAAATTATTTTCCTCACTTGCTGAGTCTGTTACTTTCAGGAATTATAAAGCAGCTTTATTTTCTGTAATATTTTCTCCAGGTGACCAGAAGAGCAGCAATCACAAACTTAAATACAACAATGTTAGACAGAGTCAAACACTCCTTAGTCTTGATTTTTAACCCCTTATGTACCAAATAATATTCCATAGCTTCTCCCAGAAGTACCTATCCACATTTAAACCCACTGCCGTGCTAATGCATGTATGTGCTTTCCTTACCAATGTTATTGCTAGCAGTGGTGCCTATCAAACCAGCCAGAATACAAGTTAGAAAATGACGATGAACCCTACAGCCTGCCCTTAGCCTACTGAATTCAGATCCCACAGAGATATGGCCAGAGAGCCCTATTTTGAAAAACATACACAGTTGTGATCCATTGGATTAAAAGGATCACTGGAACCTGACTGATTG